>NC_060185.1:81890837-82100837 GCF_021184085.1 Oncorhynchus gorbuscha
GCAGCCAGAGGCAGGGACATATGACTGATGGGAGTTGGTACTGGAGTGAACTATATGTCTTGTAAAAAACTTTTATCATAGAGCCACTGCAATTCTGCTCCTCAGTCACAAAACAACCATTTCACTACCTCTTAAAAGCAGCAGGATAGGTATAAGCCTTGTTGTCCTTTAGGTTTAGTGGAGCTTCCACCATTTTTCGTATACTCATTCATTTCCTTAATATTTACCAACACAGAACGGGGTAGGGGACAGAGAAGAAATCTTGGGATTGATTTTGTACTGAGCTATGGCTCTGTTTATTCTCTGAGCTAGACAACTTCTATACCATTGTCCAACACTTCCTGTTTATCTTACTTCCTGTCCAACTGTTCTGTGCTTCCTGCATTGTAAAGTAAATTAACATGTTATAGATAAAGCAAAAAAAAGTAGGATACTGATAACTTAAATCTGACCTGACGCAATAACAAAATGGCATTCAGCTGGTGCTTTTAAAGGTGATGTCACAACTTCTTGAGTGACCATTCCATTTTATTAGCTGCATTTTTTTCTGTGCAGATGGCACAACTCATCCTCGCCTACACTTATCAGCACTGCTTCCTGTGACTGTCCTGCATGTTGCACAGAGTGACAGACTCACACTAGAACTCTGCCACACTACGCTTCACCACACCTACCGCACGGTCATTAGGGTCGCTGGGGTTGTGCATGGAACAGCCTGCAGTCCCTGTCCGTGCCTTCCCCCACAATCCCCTACAGTGGCGTAACTCAGTGCAAAAAGGACCTGCGGGCCGCTGACTGACAGGATGAATGATGCCAAGCTCTGTCACCGTGTCCCCGCTACAGAGGAGCCCTACGTCCGCATGACTGACTACTAACACAACAGACCCTTACCACCGAGGGAGAAGAGAGCGAGGGAGAAAAAGACACAAAGAGAAACTAGGGATAGAAAGCTAGAGAGTAGTGGGCAGAGAGAGAGAGAGAGAGAGAGAGAGAGAGAGAGAGAGAGAGAGAGAGAGAGAGAGAGAGAGAGAGAGAGAGAGAGAGAGAGAGAGAGAAAGAGAGAGAAAGAGAGAGAAAGAGAGAGAGAGACTTAAGGGGACACATCTGGTGAGGTAGGTGGTGTTATGCTAGGATGCATGGTGTCCTGCTCTCTCTCGTCGGTAGATATAAAGAGATGACGTTGGGAGGCATGCTCCATCTGTAATGCCCAATTAGCAATGTGCTAGGCTATAAATACACACACATCTGTTTGTGTATGAGGCCCACACAAATAACCATGTGTTTAGGGGACACAGAGAAAAGACAGAGACAGAGACAGAGACAGAGAGAGAGAGAGAGAGAGAGAGAGAGAGAGAGAGAGAGAGAGAGAGAGAGAGAGAGAGAGAAGAGAGAGAGAGAGAGAAAAGCATATGAACATGGAAAAGTAAGGGAAAGATGGGTAAAAAAGGAAAAAAAATCATTAAATGGAGAAAATCTGAAAGATTTGAGGGAGACCGGAGGCACAGAAAGAGGGATCCTAAAAAGGATAATAATGAGTGATGGGAGAGATCTTTGTGACCTCTGATGGAAAGTATGGAGTGGTCGTGTAATGTTGGGAATGTTTGGCATTGGCCTACTCTTGGGGACAGGAACAGGGGGGGAGGAAGGGGGATGTGGGCCAATGTGACTACTCTTGCTCCAGGGGAGGTGAGGGCTACATAAGGGTATGAGTGGAGGGGGAGACGGGACGGGACGTGGGGGCTGGATAGAAGAGGCCAGAGGCAGCCTGGTCTTCCCCTTGTCTCCCACCCTGACCCCTGGGACCTCACACAATACACCCTGAATCTCTGGCCCCTGCCAGCCACATGAGTGATGTTCCAGCCAACTGACTGTCCAACCCTGTCACTGTCTGTGTGAGTGTGTTTGTCTCTAAATGAGTCTGTGTATGTGTGGGTTAACCATGTTCATAATCAGACAGTACGGGGACATATGTAGTCTGGCATCAACCACTTGACAAATATTTCTGTTTACTGTGTCCTACAAGAGAAGGCCTGTATAGAAGAGAAGGCCTGTAAGTGTGTGTTCCCTGTCACGCAATTAGTGGACAGGGAACGCAATTTTCTTTGCGTCCAAAAATATTGTTAACAGCCTGAGTTACACTGAATGTAGAAACCATTAAGAACAGCTTCCTAATATTGAGTTGCACCCCCCTTTTCCCTCAAAACAGCCTCAAGTAGTCATTCGGGGCATGGACTACTACACAAGGTGTCGAAGCGTTCCACAGGGATGCTGACCCCTGTTGACTCCAATGCTTCCAAACGTTGTGGCAAGTTGACTTGATGTCCTTTCGGTGGTGGACCATTCTTGATACACATGGGACACGTTTAAGAGTGAAAAACCCAGCAGCATTGCAGTTCTTGAGACACTCAAATCGGTGCGCCTGGCACCTCCTAACATAACTCATTCAAAGAAACTTAAATATTTTGTCTTGCCCAGCCACCCTCTAAATGGCACACATACAAAATCCATGTCTCAATTGTCTCAAAGCCTAAAAATCCTTCTTTAACCCTTCTCCTCCCCTCCATCTACACTGATTGATGTGGATTTTATAGGTGACCTCAATAAGGGATCATAGCTTTCACCTGGATTCAGCTGGTCAGCCGATGTCATGAAAGGAGCAGGTGTTCTTTATGTATTGTACACTCAGTGTATACTGCATTTACATTACAGTTAAGTCATTTAGCAGACGCTCTTATCCAGAGCGACTTACAAATTGGTGCATTCACCTTATGACATCCAGTGGGACAGTCACTTAACAATAGTGCATCTAAAACTTAGGGGGGGTGGGGTGAGAGGGATTACTTAACCTATCCTAGGTATTCCTTAAAGAGGTGGGGTTTCAGGTGTCTCCGGAAGGTGGTGATTGACTCCGCTGTCCTGGCGTCGTGAGGGAGTTTGTTCCACCATTGGGGGGCCAGGGCAGCGAACAGTTTTGACTGGGCTGAGCGGGAGCTGTACTTCCTCAGTGGTAGGGAGGCGAGCAGGCCAGAGGTGGATGAACGCAGTGCCCTTGTTTGGGTGTAGGGCCTGATCAGAGCCTGGAGGTACTGAGGTGCCGTTCCCCTCACAGCTCCGTAGGCAAGCACCATGGTCTTGTAGCGGATGCGAGCTTCAACTGGAAGCCAGTGGAGAGAACGGAGGAGCGGGGTGACGTGAGAGAACTTGGGAAGGTTGAACACCAGACGGGCTGCGGCGTTCTGGATGAGTTGAAGGGGTTTAATGGCACAGGCAGGGAGCCCAGCCAACAGCGAGTTGCAGTAATCCAGACGGGAGATGACAAGTGCCTGGATTAGGACCTGCGCCGCTTCCTGTGTGAGGCAGGGTCGTACTCTGCGGATGTTGTAGAGCATGAACCTACAGGAACGGGCCACCGCCTTGATGTTAGTTGAGAACGACAGGGTGTTGTCCATTTGGGAAATGACCATTTGTGATATGACAGGCCATGGCAGTGGTCCCATGTTCTCCCTTTCTCCCCTCTTTTTTTTCTTCCAAGATGGTGTAGCCGTTGGACGTCTGTTTGTCTTGTCCCGTCCCATGTATATATATTTTTCTTCGTATATATTTCGTATATATTCTTTATGTATTTTTTTATCTCAATTTCTAACTACAGAAAGAACATACTCTCCTGCAACCCTCCTCACCCAACGTGGTACGGACCTGCAACTTTTTTTTACACTTCAGAACCGGAACCCACATCAGAATCTAGCCAGCTAACTAGCTAGTAATCAGTTAGCCACTGCAAGCGGTAATCAACGTTAACTCGGGACATCAGCCAGCCTCAGCCTGGTCAGTTCCTGCCAGTCTGCACAGCTCAATATCATCCATCCCAGAGCATTTCGGACAGCTTTTCCTCTACCACATCTCTGGATTCCTACCGCAAGCTCTGAAGCTTTACACCGGATTATCGCAGATAGCTAGCTGCTATCCGAGTGCCTACTCCTGGTCAAAGTCTCTGTACCGAAGAAAAAAACAGTTAGCCTGGAGCTAGACCCCCCCCCCCCCCCCCCCCCGCTAGCTGAAGAGGTCCATCAGCCAATTCTTGGGCCACAATACCTATTTTCCCGATTGGCCTGGACCCTTTTATGCCGACACAGAGCCACGCCATTCGATCACCACTGGTCTGCCGACATAACCGTCCGAAGAGGTTTCAACAGGCTCTTCCTTTGCAACGTACCCCGAAGGCCTATCTGATAGCCTGCTAGCCCCGGCCCGCTAGCTGTCTGAATCGCCGTGTCTCCAGGTCGCCCAGCTGCTCACTGGACCCTATGATCACTCAGATACATATGCCTCTCCCTAATGTCAATATGCCTTGTTTATTGCAGTTTTGGTAAGTGATTATTGTCTTATTTCACTGGAGAGCCTCCAGCCCTGCTCAATATGCCTCAGCTAGTCATTTTGATCCTCCGCCCACACATGCGGTGACCTCACCTGGTTTAAATGGTACCCTCTAGAAACAAAACCTCTCTCATCGTCACTCAATGCCTAGGTTTACATCCACTGTATTCACATCGTACCATACCCTTGTCTGTACATTATGCCTTGAATCTATTTATCCGTGCCAAGAAATCTGCTCCTTTTACTCTCTGTTCCGAATGCACAAGACCACCTGTTCTTATAGCTTTTAGCCGTATCCGTATCCTACTCATCCTCTGTTCCTCTGGTGATGTAAAGGTTAACCCAGGCCCTGCAACCCCTAGCTCCACTCCCATTCCCCAGGCACTCTCATTTGTTGACTTCTGTAACCGTAAAAGCCTTGGTTTCATGAATGTTAACATAAGAAGCCTCCTCCCTAACTTTGTATTATTCACTGCTTTAGTACACTTTGCCAACATGGATGTCTTAGCCGTGTCTGAATCCTGGCTTAGGAAGGCCACCAAAAATCCTAAAGTTTCCATCCCTAACTATAACATTTTCCGACAAGATAGAACTGCCAAAGGGGGTGGAGTTGCAGTCTACCGCAGAGATAGAATACAGAGTTCTGTCATACTAACCAGGTCTGTGCCCAAACAATTCAAGCTTCTAAATGTAAAAATCCACCTTTCCAGAAACAAGTCTGACACCGTTGTCGCTTTTTATAGACCCCCTTCAGCCCCCAGCTGTGCCCTGGACACCATATGTGAATTGATTCCCCCCAACTATCTTCAGAGTTCATACTGTTAGGTGACCTAAACTGTGACATGCTTAACACCCCGGCCATCCTACAATCTCAGCTAGATGCCCTCAATCTCACACAAATTATCAAGGAATCAACCAGATTCAACCGTAAATACGTGACCATGGGCACCCTCTTAGATATCATCCTGACCAACTTGCCCTCTAAATACACCTCTGCTGTCTTCAACCAGGATCTCAGCGATCGTTGCCTCATTGTCTGCGTGCGTAATGGGTCCGCGTTCAAACGACCACCCCTCATCACTGTCAAATGCTAACTAAAACACTTCAGCAAGCAGGCCTTTCTAATCAACCTGGCCCGGGTATCCTGGAAGGATATTGACCTCATCCTGTCAGTAGAGGATGCCTGGTTGCTCTTTAAAAGTGCTTTCTACACCATCTTAAAACCTCTTTGGGATAGGGGGCAGCATTTTCACTTTTGGATAAATAGCGTGCCCAATTTCAACTTCCTGCTACTCATGCCAAGAATATAAGATATGCATATTATTACTATATTTGGATAGAGAACACTCTGAAGTTTCTAAAACGGTTTGAATCATGTCTGTGAGTATAACAGAATTTATGTAGCAGGCAAAACCACGAGGACTAACCATTCAGAATTATTTATTTTTGAGGTCACTCTGTTCATTGCGGTCTCATGGGGAAACAATATTTCTTAGGCACTTGTTTGCAGTTCCTACCGCTTCCACTGGATGTCACCAGTCTTTGGAATTTGGTTGAGGTTATTCCTTTGTGCAATGAAGAAGTACGGCCATCTTGGAAAAGGGTAGCGAGGTTGAGAGTTGGGCAAGACTTGAAAAGTAGCGTTAGTTTCCTCTCGTCCTCTATTGAAAACAGATAGAACCGTCTTCAATGTGATTGATTATTAACGTTTAAAAATACCTAAAGTGGTATTACAAAATTATTTTGAAATGTTTTGGCAAAGTTTACAGGTAACTTTTGAGATATTTTGTAGTGACTTTTCGCAAATTGGAAGCTGTTTTTTTCTGGATCAAACGAGCCAAATAAATTGACATTTTGGATATATATGGACGGAATTAATCGAACAAAAGGACCATTTGTGATGTTTATGGGACATATTGGAATGCCAACAAAAGAAGCTCGTCAACGGTAAGGCATGATATATATTTTATTTCTGCGTTTTGTGTAGCGCCTGCAGGGTTGAAATATGCTACTCTCTTTGTTTACTGTTGAGCTATCATCAGATAGTAGCATCTTATGCTTTCGCCAAAAAGCTTTTTTTAAATCTGACATGTTGGCTGGATTCACGAGTGTAGCTTTAATTTAGTATCTTACATGTGTGATTTAATGAAAGTTAGATTTTTATATCATTTTATTTGAATCTGGCACTCTGCATTTTCCCTGGCTTTTGGCCAAGTGAGACGCGACTCTCCCCCTATCCTAGAGAGGTTAAAAAAGCATGTCCCATTCAAAAAATGTCAAACAAAGAACAGATATAGCCCTTGGTTCACCCTTGACTTGACTGCCCTTGACCAGCACAAAAACATCCTGTGGCGTTCTGCATTAGTATCGAATAGCCCAGCGATATGCAACTTTTTAGGGAAGTCAGGAACCAATATACTCAGTCAGTTTGAAAAAGCTAGTCTTAGCTTTCCTATCAGAAATGTCCATCCTGTAGCACTAATTCCAAAACGTTTTGGGGCACTGTAAAGTCCATGGAGAATAAGAGCACCTCCAACCAGCTGCCCAACGCACTGAGGATAGGAAACATTGTCACAACCGATAAATCTACGATAATCGATCATTTCAATAAGCATTTTTCTATGGCTGGCCATGCTTTCCACCTGGCTACCCTTACCCCGGCCAACATCTCAGCACCCCCTGCAGCAACTTGCCTAAGCCCCCCACGCTTCTCCTTCACCCAATTCCAGACAGCTGAGGTTCTGAAAGGGCTGCAAAATCTGGATCCCTACAAATCAGCTGGGCTAGACAATCTGGATCCTCTCTTTCTAAAAATGATCCGCCAAATTGTTGCAACCCCTATTACTAGCCTATTTGACCTATCTTTCTTATCGTCTGAGATCCCCAAAGATTGGAAAGCTGCTGCGGTCATCCCCATCTTCAAAGGAGGACCCAAACTGTTATAGACCTATATCCATCCTGCCCTGCCTTTCTAAAATCTCCGAAAGCCAAGTTAACAAACAGATCACCAACCATTTCAAATCCCACCGTACCTTCTCCGCTATGCAATCAGGTTTCTGAGCTGGTCATGGGTGCACCTCAACCAGGCTCAAGGTCCTAAACAATATCAAATCTGCCATCGATAAAATACAGTACTGTGCAGCCGTCTTCATCGAGCTGGCCAAGGCTTTCGACTCTGTCAATCACCGCATTCTTATCGGCAGACTCTATAGCCTTGGCTTCTCAAATGACTGCCTCTCCTGCTTCACCAACTACTTCTCAGATAGAGTTCAGTGTGTCAAATCGGAAGATCTGTTGTCCGGACCTCTGGCAGTGTCTATGGGGGTGCCACAGGGTTAAATTTTCAGGCTGACTTTTTTCTCTGTATGTATTAATGATGTCGATCTTGTTTCTGTTTTTTTCAACCTCTACATAGATGACTCCATTCTGTATACATCTGGCCCTTCTTTGGACACTGCTAACAAATCTCCAAGCGAGCTTCAATGCCATACAACACTCCTTCCGAGGCCTCCAACTGCTTTTAAGTGCAAGTAAAACTAAGTGCATGCTCTTCAACTGATTGCTGCCCCCACCCCCGTCCTGACTAGAATCACAACTCTGGAATCTAGAATCACAACACAGTTCTGACTTAGAATATGTGGACAACTACAAATACATAGGTGTCTGGTTAGACTGTAAACTCTCCTTCCAGACTCTCATTATACATCTCCAATCCAAAATTAAATCTAGAATTGGCTTCCTATTTCACAACAAAGCCTCCTTCACTCATGCTGCCAAACATACCTTCGTAAAACTGATTATCCTACTGACTATGCATTGACTTCGGCGATGTCATTTACAAATAAGCCTCTAACACTCTACTCAGCAAACTGGATGTAGTCTATCACAGCGACATCTGTTTTGTCACCAAAGCCCCATATACTACCCACCACTGTGACCTGTATGCTCTCATGGCTGGCCCTAACTACATATTTGTCGCCAAACCCACTGGCTCCAGGTCATCTATAAGTCTATGCTTGGTAATGCCCCACCTTATCTCAGCTCACTGGTCACCATAGCAACACCCACCCGTAGCACGCGCTCCAGCAGGTATATTTTACTTGTCACCCCCAAAGCCTTTGGTTGTCTTACTTTCCAGTTCTCTGCTGCCAATGACTGGAACAAATTGTAAAAATCATTGAATCTGGAGTCTTATATCTCCCTCTCTAACTTTAAGCATCAGCTGTCAGAGCAGCTTACCAATAACTGTACATGTACACAGAACATCTGTAAATAGCACACCCATCTACCTCATCCCCATATTGTTACCTATCTACTTGCTCTTTTGCACCCCATTTTTAAAAATGTGTACAGTCATTCAATACTCAAACCAATCAATCCAATGCTTATGAATCCATTTTAATGAGTGGAGACGTCTGTTTGGTAGCAGAAGGCGGTTTAGGGATGATCTGAGATTGTTTGGAGATCTGGCTGTTTTGTTGTGGGTCCCTCCTGTGATCCATCATAAGCCTTGCCCCTGCTGTGTAAAGAGATATGAAACAAAGGATGGAGAAACCACTCATGCCCCCTCTCCAGAACCCCTTCCCCCCAAACCCTCCAACCCTAGCCCCCCAAATTCCTCTGTCTTGTTCCTGAGCCCATAAGCAGCTCTGTTTCAGCCTTCCCATCCCTCCCTTTGGGGAAGGATGGGCCCTACCTTAATCTCTTCGCTGGCAGCAACGATTTGATAGAGCTAAACTCCATGAAGAACTCAGAGGTGGTAGTAGGTTCGGTGAAAGACGCCTGCAGAACTGCTGTGCTCCACACAAAAAAACAAAGATGGCACAGGGGTAGGGATATGGAGCGTGACTCCTGGTGTGCATTGGGAAAAGCCAAGTGATCTTGAATAGAAGGTTAGCTTGCACCATGTGATTCTAATGGCATGGTGCTGGCTACAGAACAGTGGTGACTTAATCTAACTGTGGTCACCAATTATTTTTTTTACCCTTTATTTAACTAGGCAAGTCAGTTAAGAACAAATTCATATTTTCAGTGACAGCCTAGGAACAGTGGGTTAACTGCCTTGTTCAGGGGCAGAACAACATTTTTTTTTACCTTGTTAGTTCTCGGATTTGACCTTGCAACCTTTCGGGTACTAGTCCAACGCTCTAACCGCTAGGCTACCTACCGCCCTACAGACCTGTTGTTGTTAAACAACTAGTACACTGATCACCATTTTTCTTTAAAATCAGTAGGGCAGCTATTTAGATATTGAATGGAGCCATATTTCCACAATGAAAAGTCATAATCTCCACCCAGCACAGCCAGAAGAGGACTGGCCACCCCTTGTAGCCTGGTTCCTCTCCAGGTTTCTTCCTAGGTTCTGGCCTTTCTAGGGAGTTTTCCTAGCCACCCTGCTTCTACACCTGCATTGCTTGTTGTTTGGGGTTTTAGGCCGGGGTTCCGTACAGCAGTTTGGGACCTCAGCTGGTGTAAGAAGGGCTTTATAAATACATTTGATTGATTGATTGCTGAGAAACCTTGTCAATTCTCAGAGACAGCTTACTCTGAGCCAATCACAGGTCTGATCAGCATCATCCTTCCACTATTCAATCTACATAGAGCGTGATCTCCTTCTGATTGGATTATGCAGTCATCTGGCAGCCCCCAAACAAAGGATCTATAGACAGATCTATCTCATTGCCCTGATCGGATGATCCCTAAGAGGATTTGACAGCAGCCAAAAGCTACATGTCTTTGGCCATATGTGTCTGATTAATAAAATGTTGGTTGAGACTGCTATGAGACTGATGTTGCATCAAACTGAGCTAATATGAGACTATCTTCTCACCTCATCTGCACTTTGGCTCGACCAAGTTGAAATAAATCTAGAAATTAATCCAAATGTAATTTACCTTAACTGCTAAACAATCAATAAGAATATAGTTTTCTTCCAAGAGCTGGAGGGAAGTTCATGGAGGAGCAGGTGCAGAATCAATCTCGAGACTTGGAGAAAGTCAGCATTGACTATGCCCAGACCGGCCAGTTAAGCTCCGTTCTTTTGGGTTTAATTTCCAGATTTCCACTAGAAGTAAAGTCCCTCATAACAGACTTAACATTTTCTTTCAACGCCATTGCTGTCTCTTACAATATCAATTCCCCATTTCTCTTCTTCAGGAGTTTTTTTTAATGTGGATTCGAGATTGAGTGGGCACTCATATCCTGCTATCTTGCGCTATCAAGTCAAATTGACCTCCAGTCAAATATAGCAGGGCTGCCTGCACACAGCCTTTCCTAACAGACCTCTTTTGAAAGGACACAGTCTGACGCACCCGTTCAACACTGTGCTCAGCTAGAGAAGAGCTTAACCCTTTACACTCGTAACCATATACGGGTTTAAAATTGCAGATTTGGGCACTGATAAAGGCCTAAAATGGAACGCAGTGGCTGTACTGTAACATTGTATAAATGACGTCAGAGCTCAGGCTCTGTGCTTCAGAACGCTGTATGGGTTTTGACTGACAGCTGTTCTGAACATGAGCACTTCCCACGACAGAACACAGAAACCACAGAGACAAGCATTACTGTGTTCTAGTCAAGGCTCATCCTGTACTGTATATCCTATATAACTATTTCATATACTGTCCATACTGTCTATACCTACCATCTTATACATATATATTTATTTTCCGTAATATTTTTACCTACCATTTTATACATGTATATTTATATTCCATACTGTCTATACACACCATTTTAATAATTAATCAAATCAAATCGTTATTGGTCACATACACATATTTAGCAGAAAAATGCTTGTTTTCCCAACAGTGCAGTAATATCTAACAATTCACATCAATATACACAAATCTAAAAGCAAAATAAAGGAATTAAGAAATATATAAATATTAGAATGAGCAATGTCGTAGTGGCATTAACTAAAGAACAGGAGAATAGAATACAGTATATACATATGAAATGAGGAAAGCAGTATGTAAACTTTATTAAAGTGATTAGTGTTCCATTAGTGACCAGTGATTTCATGTCTATGTATATAGGGCAGCAGCCTCTCTATGTTAGTGATGGCTATTTAACAGTCTGATTGCCTTTTCAGTCTCTCGGTCTGAACTTTGATGCACCTGTACCGACCTTGCATCTGGATGAGAGCAGGGTCAACAGGCCGTGGCTCGAATGGTTGATGTCCTTGATGATCTTTTTGGCCATCGTGTGACATTGGGTGCTGTAGGTGTCCTGGAGTGCAGGCAGTGTGCCTCTGGTGATGCGTTGAGTAGACCGCACCACCCTCTGGAGAACCCTGTGATTGGAGGCGGTGCAGTTGCCGTACGAGACAGAATGTTCTCAAATGTGTAAAAGTTTTTGAGGGTCTTAGGGACCAAGCCACATTTCTTTAGCCTCCTGGGGTTGAAGAGGGACTGTTGCACCTTCTACACCAAGCTGTCTTTGTGGGTGGACACTTTCAGATTGTCAGTGATGTGGATAGGGGCGTGCTTCCTCTGCTGTTTCCTGAAGTCCAAAATCAGCTCCTTCATTTTGCTGATGTTGAGGTTATTTTCCTGGCACCACTCCACCAGGGCCCTCATCTCCTACCTGTAGGCATTCAAGTCATTGTTGGTAATCAGGCATACTATGGTTGTGTCGTCCGCAAACTTGATGATTGAGTTAGAGGCGTGTTCACGCAGGTATGGGTGAACAGGGAGTATAGGACGGGGATGAGCACACACCATTGTGGGGCCCCTGTGGTGAGGATCAGTGAAAGTTGAGGCATTCGTTGTTTCCTTCCTTCACCACGTGGGAGTGGCACATCAGAAAGTCCAGGACCCAGTTGCACAGGGCAGGGTTCAGACCCAAGGCCCCGAGCTTGATGATATGCTTGGAGGGTACTATGGTGTTGAAGGCTGAGCTATAGTCAATGAACAGCAATCTTACATAGGTATTCCTCTTGTCCAGATGGAATAGGGCAGTGTGCAGTGCAATGGTGATTGAATCGTTTGTGGATCTATTGGGCTGTTATACAAATTGAAGTGGGTCTAGGGTGTCAGGTAAGGTACAGGTGATATGATCCTTAACTATCCTCTCAAAGCACTTCATTATGACAGAAGTGAATGCTACTGGGCAACATTTAGTTCAGTTACCTTTGCTTTCTTGGGTACAGGAACAATGGTGGACATCTTGAAGCAAGTGGGGAGATAGTGGAGAGATAGGGAGAGTAATATACTCAGAAGCAGTGGGTGGTGTGCCCGCCTCCCGACTTGGAAAGGAAGTCCAGTCAAAATACCTCTTCTCTGCCTCTCTGTCTTGAAACAGCCTCTGGGATAAGTTAAAATGCCCTGGGGGGTGCATTTTCTGGTCGTAATGCTGGTGAGTTACCGTCGCTCTGATATCCAAAAGTTATTTCCGGTTGTATGTAATAACACAAAAAACATTCTGGGCTAATAGTGTAACAAAATAACACTAAAAACTAAAAAAACACTGCAAAGTTGCTTAGGAGCTAGTAGCAGAGTTGCCATGTCTGTCGGCGCCATGTTACTGTCTGTTGGCGCCATATTAATTTATATTCTGGATTCTGACTTTGCTCGTTCTAATATTTCTAGATTTTTTCTTAACATTTTTGGGTGATTTGTGTGTATTGTTTTGTATTGTTAGGTACTGCACTGTTGAAGATAGAAACATAAGCATTTCGCTACACCTGCGACAACATCTGCAAAATATTTGTATGCACCAATAATATATATATATATATATCATTTTTTGATTGGTCATAAAAAACAGACACTCCCACTCCACACTGTTCTGCAATGTGTGTATCTGAACCTATAGCCCGAGACATGTATGAATACATATTGCATAACGCTTTACTTTAAGGTACTCTTTATAAAGGCAATCATAAAGTGCTACATATTCTACATACAGTACACACATATATATATATATATATATATATATATATATATATATATATATATATTTATGTAAGCTTCTATACCATTTTTATACTCATAATAATCTGTTGACGTTGACACTATCACTCCCCCCTAATCCATGATGGTTGAAAATTTGCAGATTTGGGCCCTACATTGAAACACAGTGGCTGTACAGTGACATGCTATACATGATGTCAGAGCTCTGGCTCTGCGCTTCACAGCACTGTGTGGGTTTTGCCTGGCAGCCGTCCTGAACGTGAGCACCTCGCGCGACAAGAAATTGCCCAACATTTGTTGTTATGTGAGTGAGGGAAATGCTGTAAATGAAGAGGACTTTTAAGTATTTTGAAAGATAAGACACAGGATTATAATAAATATCCTAAAACTCATGTCATATACAGTGTCAACGTTTATGATCACTATGTTTGATGTACAGTTGCGAGATGACATGGCGTCATACCCTGGGTTGTTCTGAACAGAACAAGCCTACATTGGAATATTGATGTGGCAGGCGTACATGAATGCACTCATGACTCTTTTCTATGCGCACCAAAATGATGATCTGTTTCCCTGAATTGCATTGTAAAAGCCTAACCCTGTAATATCATATGTTATGTCTTAGCTAGTCATGTTGGCAGTAGAACACGCTTTCAAATGATGCCCACCTGGCCCAGATTGTGATTTATAATGGACCGTATTTGGAATGGTCAAACAACAGCAGTAATTGTGTGATGTAGGGATGCAGGATTGTGTTCTAAACAAAACAACTACAAGTGTGATTGCTCTCATTCCTAGGAGAGCTCAAAAAATAACCTTATAGTTGAAGACTCTTCTTTGAGTCATAAAAGTGCACTGAAAATACTTTGGAGGTGTGTGTCCACTTGGAGACACCACTTAGTCCTCTCACTCAAACCCTTGTAATTGTTTTGTCTAATGTTTCATCTAGAACACATCTTCCAGAAATATTCCTATCATGTACTTAATGTATCCAGATCCATATTTTTTAAATTAATTTCATCATAAGAAACATGTATTTTTAGCCCTAGCGATATAGGACAATTCCCACAAATATAAAGGGTTAAGGAGAGTGTTGGAAGCAGTAGGACTTAAAGAGCATGGATCCTAGACTCCAGCCTTGCAGCTGTTCTGGACTTGGTTGAAGGAGTCGACCCTCACAGGATCTTTTGAAGTTAGCATTAGCATTTTCCCTACAGATTCCCAGCGAAAATCTGCCTCAGAGAAGCGCACACACACACACACACACGCACGTGCACACACACGTGCACACACACGCACGTGCACACACATGCACGAAAGCACATGAACTAATGCACACACATCTAGCAAAGTTGTGACAAAGCAGACAAAAACATGAAGTCACACAGGCCGAGAGTCTATTTGTCTCAAAGGGCACATATAATCCTTCATTTAGTGACAGGCTAAAACACATATCCACTGTTTCCCTGCTTCCATCACTCATAGGCCACAGAGTGCCTGTGGATACTAAGGCCAGTCTTTAAGTGAATCCATGCCTGGGCTAGATCAATAGGTCAGGGACTTGAGAGGATAGAGGCATCAGCAACATCTAATAGTACCTTTGTCTTCCCTTTGTCTCATCAACCAATTGATCTACTCTGGATTGGAAAGTCATGGTGTATTAATCCAATAACATGGTTAAATCATCACCTTGTATGAAAATGCCTTTCTGACAATGATCTTACGCCATAGCCCTAAACAGCTAATGCACAACCTTCAACAGAGAAAGCCAAAGCCTCTCAGCCAATGACAGAGTAACATGCCATCTCCATAGACTATAATGTGTCCATTATCATGAAAAACAATTAAGCATGTAGAGACTGCTTGGTAGAGAAGCTGGCTATAACCTCCAGTTTTAGTCCAGGTGGCTAGCGCAGGGTTTAGCCGCCCATTTTAAACCCTTGGTCATATCTCTGTTTCTGCTGTTGTAAGGCTGACTGACAAAGCTCGGTCTTCACACTTCTCCGCCTGTCAATCATCTTGGCACCCACACAGAAAACTCCCCGTTGGAAAAGGAGTAAGAGAGTAAGAAAAAAGACACTCGCTGCAACCGATGGCAGTTGAGCTTTTTGAGGATTCACTTTTTTTTCTCCATGGCTCTTAAAATGCGGTCCCGCTACATAAGCTCCTTGTAGTGCAAATCACATTTTAATTAGGTCTATCCCTGGCTAACAATTTTTTCCTTCCTGCTCCAGGCCCCCACCCCCAGGATTACCTTCTGAGGTTGTGTCCACCTAAGCCGATCAGACTCCCTCCTGCCTGGCCTTTTTAACCCTGCACTTCCTGGTGGCTCTCTCTGTGGGTCAAGTCACCCTCTTCCAACGCTCTCTCATTCTCCCCTTCTCTCCGGTCATCTCCTTGTGTGACCTGTTCTCTCTTCTCCTCTTTCCATAATCTCTGGTAGACCTTCCACTCACCGCTTTTCCTCATTTGTATTCCTCTCTTCCACTTCCTGTCCTCCTCTCTTTGTCCATCTGCTCCTATAATATTACTGTACATCTCGGTTCCAAAAAAGCCTCCAATTATAGCATTTTTGCTCCAGCAGGCAACGAACAGAGTATTGGTTTGGGCTCATAAAACGTCAGCAAAACCTCCTTAACCTCTCCACACCCTGGCACACAGCCCGGTTAACACTTGCCCTGCTGCATATCTCTTTCTTTCTTTCATAGGGAGGTGGTTTACATGTTCCTAGTCTATGCAAGCTTGTGATAGAATACAGACATTATATGGTGGTGGTGGGTGGGTGAGGGAGGGAGATGGTTGAGGGAAGGTGGCATGGAGATGGGTGGTGGGTGAGGGAAAGAGGGAGGGAGATAGGGTTGGTGGGTGAGGGAAGGTGGGATGGAGATGGGTGGTGGGTGAGGGAAAGAGGGAGGGAGATAGGGTTGGTGGGTGAGGGAAGGCGGGATGGAGATGGGTTGGTGGGTGAGGGAAGGAGGGATGGAGATAGGTGGTAGGTAAGGGAAGGAGGGAGGGAGATAGGGTTGGTGGCTGAGGGAAGGAGGAAGGGAGATGGTTGGTGGGGAGGTTGTATCAAACAATTCTATCATGGAAGGATTCTCAGCTCAGGCGTACCAGGCCTTGGTGTTGCTGGTGAAATCAGGCGCTGGATACATGGATATGACATTTTATTATGGAATGTAGCCATGCACTTTGTCTGGTGAAAATATGTGCAGATGAAAGGTGGATCCCGCGTGGAGGTTGACAGGTATAAGAAAGCCATCGGATCTTCCCGTGAGGAACACAGGCGCCTGGGCCCCCACCATGAAAGGCAGGTGGTGCGATCCGACCTGTCAGCCGCCATCTCTCCTGCCACCCACCCGCTCCCCTCCCCTGGCCTGCTCCCAACCCTGTGCCTGAGCTCTGTGGAGTCCCTGGGGCCCTGCGCCTTAGCCCCCTGCCTACACCACAAAACACCCCACCTGTCCGCTCGTCTGGCTGTCAGTCTGCTTATCTGTCAGTTTTTCCACAGACCATGGGACAACTTCTTGGAATATAAAGAAATTGTATGTGTGCATGTGAAAGAGAGAAAGAGAGAGAGAGGGAAAGAAAGAAACAAAGAGAGAGAGAAAAAAAAGAAATAAAAAAAGAAGGAAAGAGAGAGCCAGGGAAAGAAAGAAAGAGGGAGAGAGAGAGAGAGTTAGGAAAGAAAGAAAGAGAATGTAGGCATATTCAAAGGACTGCAAAGCCTTGAAGTAGATTCAATGTTTAAGGTAACATTTGTTCTGTTTTCTCTACACCCGACTACATCAGCTCCAAGGACCCCAGCTGGAGTCCGCCTCTAAATGCAGTGCACTTATATATACACACCCACTATATTTAACCTTCGTCCCTCAAACAGTTCCGTGAGTCACTGCTTACAGCAGGGGATCCTCCGTCCCTCTCATTAGGCAACTTTTTGCCAGTTTGTAACAAACACGTCTTACCTGTTCCAGACAAATGCCTCTAATCACAAGGATACAATGACGGCATTATATCTGGATAATGCTTGAAGTACTTACAGTAAACTCTAACTAGTGCTAGCATATGTTAGTGGCCATCTGTGTTTTTGGTTTATGCAGACAATTATGGGTGATTGTGGTTTACAATGACTTCTGAGTGGAGGGCGTAAGCCATGTCCCGGACTGGAAAAGGATCATGCATTAACTCAGGAAGGATTGCTATGCTAATACCTGGCGAACAAGTGGATTACTGTGGGTCAAAATGGATTAGCTATCGGCTCTTTGTTCAATTCCGAGATCGCCTGCTGAAACCTCATCTTATAAAAATCAACCAAAAGCTTAGGGCCAAATTAAGACCTGTCTGACACAGGTGATGCCCCAATCTTCCGAACTCTGCCCTGAACTAGATAGGCTTACAAAGAGCATATTCCAACTGATAAAGACTATAGTTCCCCCATCAAACACATTTCTGCGTAAGTTTGAAAGGTCATTTCTGAGATTGTCTCTTTTTCTGTCTCTGTTTTTCAATATTTCTCTCTCATGATATCTGTCATTGTTCATCATCTTTTTCCCCAAACCCCCCATCTTTCATTTTATCCCTTGTAGATCTCTCTGCTATCTCTGCCCTGTTCTCAGTGTTTCTGATAGTCTCTAGCCTTGTAATACTGTTTCTGATTATCACTAGCCTTGTTAAAACTGTATTGAACTGTCTCCAGCCTTGTACTACTGTTTCTGACTCTGTCTCCAGCCTTGTACTACTGTTTCTGACTGTATCCAGCCTTGTAATACTGTTTCTGACTGTATCCAGCCTTGTACTACTGTTTCTGACTCTCTCTACAGCCTTGTAAAACTGTTTCTGACTGTATCCAGCCTTGTAATACTGTTTCTGACTGTATCCAGCCTTGTACTACTGTTTCAGCCTGTATCCAGCCTTGTAATACTGTTTCTGACTGTATCCAGCCTTGTGATACTGTTCCTGGCTGTATCCATCCTTGTAATACTGTTTCGGACTGTTTCCAGAGTTGTACTACCGTTGTTTGACTGTATCTAGCCTTGTACTACTGTTTTTGACTCTTTGTCCAGCCTTGTACTACTGTGTCTGATTGTATCCAGCCTTGTAATACTGTTTCTGACTGTATCCATCCTTGTAATACTGTTTCTGACTGTCTCCAGACTTGTACTACTGTTGTTTGACTGTATCTAGCCTTGTACTACTGTTTCTGACTCTTTGTCCAGCCTTGTAATACTGTGTCTGATTGTATCCAGCCTTGTAATACTGTTTCTGACTGTATCCAGCCTTGTAATACTGTTTCTGACTGTATCCAGCCTTGTAATACTGTTTCTGACTTTCTCCAGCTTTGTAATACTGTTTCTGACTCTGTCTCCAGCCTTGTAATACTGTTTCTGATTGTATCCAGCCTTGTAATACTGTTTCTGACTGTATCCATCCTTGTAATACTGTTTCTGACTGTCTCCAGACTTGTACTACTGTTGTTTGACTGTATCTAGCCTTGTACTACTGTTTCTGACTGTATCCATCCTTGTAATACTGTTTCTGACTGTCTCCAGACTTGTACTACTGTTGTTTGACTGTATCTAGCCTTGTACTACTGTTTCTGACTCTTTGTCCATCCTTGTAATACTGTGTCTGATTGTATCCAGCCCTGTAATACTGTTTCTGACTGTATCCAGCCTTGTAATACTGTTTCTGACTGTATCCATCCTTGTAATACTGTTTCTGACTGTCTCCAGACTTGTACTACTGTTGTTTGATGGTATCTAGCCTTGTACTACTGTTTTTGACTCTTTGTCCAGCCTTGTAATATTGTGTCTGACTGTATCCAGCCTTGTAATATGGTTTCTGACTGTATCCACCCTTGTAATACTGTTTCTGACTCTGTCTCCAGCCTTGTAATACGGTTTCTGACTGTATCCAGCCTTGTTATACTGTTTTTGACTCTGTATTCAACCTTGTAATACTGTTTCTGACTGAATCCAGCCTTGTAATACTGTTTCTGACTGTATCCGGCCTTGTAATACTGTTTCTGAATGTATCTAGCCTTGTAATACTGTTTCTGACTGTATCCAGCCTTGTACTACTGTTTCCGTTTTCTGCCTTGTAATGCTGTTTCTGAATGTATCCAGCTGTGTAATGCTGTTTCTGACTGTCTCCAGCCTTGTACCGCTGTTTCTGTCTGTTTCTAGCCTTGTAGTACTGTTTCTGACTCTGTCTCCAGCCGTGTAATGCTGTTTCTGACTGTTTCCAGCCTTGTACTACTGTTTTTGACTCCATCCATTCTTGTAATAGTGTCTCTGACTCTGTTTCTAGCCTTGTAATAGAGGGCAACATCAAAGACTGTCCGGCTGCCGTAACAACAGCCCAGGATGAGACATACAGACCAGGCAAACCTCCTAATTGGCCAGTGCACTCGCAGGGCACAGCTTCCTTATCCCCAGACTGACTGAGGCAGACCAGAGAAAAGATCAGCAAATAGGAGATAAATATGAAAGCAGTGAGAGCTTTTCTTTGACATTATTGCCTGGCTCAGGCCGGCACAATAGGAAAGGTATAAAGGGTGCAGAGGTTTAGTCGCGATGGGGGGGTTATTGAAAATATTGAAAACCAGAAGCAGGATGATGTAGCAGGCAGCCTTGCTACTTGGCACAGGAAATTGATTCTGGCCCCAGTGAGCGTGAGGCCCTCTATCACGTGTCGTGGCAGCAACAGAAAAGCTGGTTGGTTATGCGGTCAAGCGCTGCCATCGATAAAGTAGACTATTTTACCCTAACAACAGCAGCAGAGGCCGCGGCATCAAGATGATAAGGCCTGGCAAGAGCTACTTTTGAGCAAATATCATACATGTTTTTTAAATCTTTCAATACTAAATTTACATTTTTGTTATTTAGCAAACACTTTTATTCAAAGTGACTTAAGAAGTCGCAAAACCTAGAATACTAACGTAGAAACTAAAAACAATGTTCAAAAACATGTTCAATTGACTTTGTATTAACCAAAATGGCTGCCATTGCTGTGTTTTTTTAAGATGCTCACAATAGTAGAGAGAGTCTGTGTGTAGTTTCCAGTAGAACAACACAATTATAGCTGAGCGAGACACTGCAGTTCAAAATGGCCTACGCACAGATTGGAGCCTTCGGGATAGATTTCAAGTCAGTGATTATCCTCGACAAAACTCCTTTGGCTATCAATAGGAGCCAACGAAATTGCCACTCTAGCTATTCCTTCAGCTCTTACGGGTGAAATATGTGTGGATTCTTTTTTCATTCCATTGTAGTGTCTGGCAGTAGTGGAAGGAGGCATGTCTAGGAGGATTTAGAGAGGAGAAAATACATTAGTAAGTAAAATGAGGATTGGTCTATAGACGATTTGGCTGTATGCCGAATCTACCTCAGGTGAGGATTAAAATAAACTGGCCTGCTCTGCAGAATGGGGATTGCGGTCCATCAAGTTATTCAGCCCCTCATCCTGACTAGAGTTAAGCTAGGTAAGAGCACCTGCTAAATCATGACTCATGCTTGGCTAACAACATTAAGGCAATCACTCCATCGAGGCTATGATAACATAGCACCTGTGCTAGTTTTATGGACCCAGTAGCACTCTACCTATGCTAATCCAGCTAGCATTCACTGCATTAGGCTTAATAGAATCCTTTCTATGCTAGTCATTGTAATTGAACAAACCTGGGCTGGCTAAAGTACCGTTTAGCCACTAAACTCTTCATTAATTGAGATGAGCACTAATCTGTGTGACTTAAAACATGCGGGGAATAATATTAACCAAAAGTATGTCACTAAAACACCTTTAAAATGATATTAGTTAAAGCACGCTTTTTCAAAAGTATGTATTTCGTTGAAGTCTTAAAGCTATATTCAATTAGCTCTTCAGGTAAATTGAATGCTGGTATGTCACACTAAAAACAAGATATCTTTTTAGTAAAAGACTAAAGTGGTGAAGTTCAGTAGGAAGAGACCTTGCAGACATTAATGCTTTCACTGAAGAGTTACACATCAATCTGTTTTATTTAAGAGAGGGTGACACAGGTCCATTTCTGCTTTGTATCGATTTCCAATGTATTTATTTTCCCGGGCCTTGTTTGAGCCTGCGGGGAACTTATATAATTACATTTAGAGATAGGATACAGAACTCTCTGAGTAAACTGTAGAATAAAGTGTGTGTGTGTGTGTGTGTGTGTGTGTGTGTGTGTGTGTGTGTGTGTGTGTGTGTGTGTGTGTGTGTGTGTGTGTGTGTGTGTGTGTGTGTGTGTGTGTGTGTGTGTGTGTGTGTGTGTGTGTGTGTGTGTGTGTGTGTGTGTGTGTGAGATTCATGCTCTGTCAGGTAACTAGGCAGCAATTCCCCAAACACACCCCACTGCGTACCCCCTACCCGGGCCCCCGTTTCCATGGCAATCCCAGTAGAGCGCCCCAGCGGGACGGCAATATAAACAGAGTCGACTCAACCACTGGAGATCGGGTGGTGTGTGTGTGTGCGTTATAACAAAGCCCAGAGAACTCTTCCTAGCATCTCCACTCTCAACATTGACCCTCTCGCCTTCTGAGATTCCATAACCCCCTGAGCCCCGAGTCTCTCGCCGCCGCGCTGGAGAGAGGGTGGCGTGTGAGGCTCTCTTTTCCTGGACCTCTCTCACAACAACAAAAACAACCCATTCGATTCTTCACTGTCTCCCTGTTGGTGAGCGCTTTCTTAGCAACCGCAGCAGTGGCTAACTCCCTGAACACTCAGAGATGGCTGGTCCAATGCTCAGGGACAGTGACCCAGAGCTCCGCGAGCTAGCCAGCCATCTGTCCTGTAGATGCTGGAGTAGCCAGCCAGACACCCAGGGACAGCTTCTGGCGCTAGGGGAGCTAACTAATGGTATGCCTGGAGATATGGGACACTCCACCTACACCCCTGGAGAAGGCTAGATATGTCCGAGCCTTCTAACAAGTCCATGGGGCTTCTAAAAGTGATATTCACCTGGAAAGATTTTCAGATCCCCGTTAGCACATCAACACATCATTTTACATAATAGTCCTATTCAATGTATACTTTACTTGAAGTCGAGGATTCAGTATGTTATAATCAAACAATCTGGAATGCTCTCTTTGAAAGTACAGTTTAATGTATGCATCTTTCTTAATCCAACATATTTGAATAAAACTCCTATGTTCCCCTTATAAAAAGCATTGATGGTTAACCTCAAATTTCCTCAGGTAACTCACATTTTAGGCTAATAGTTTTATATCCTAATTCATGCTACAGGGATTTGTTGATACGTTGGCTACATATAACTACATTAATGCCGGACTCTCATGTTTCCTTATTCAGACCGCAGGAAAATCTAACTCCCATTCCCTTTCTGAGATGCCAATTTAAGCACATTGCACGATAATAACCAGGAGACACAGAAATGCAATACTCATATTTCCCTGCTCTAACGATATTAAAGAGGAGGGCTCGTATTTTTCCTCATCGGTGAGGGTTCTCGCACTGTTTTTCTGACTGGGGACACAGGAGAATTGAACGGACGGCATGTGGTCAGGATCCTGCGAGATTGGGGGGGGGGGGGGGGCTCAGGAGACGGAAGAGAGACCACAGAGGAATCGATGGACTGAAATAACAATGAGAGCTCAAGGCCAGTGAAGGAGGAACCCAGAGAGAGGCAGAGAGAGAGAGAGAGGGACAACGTCCTAAATAGTAGGCCAGTTGAGTATGCAAAAAAAGAAGGTTTAATTGCATGCAACATTCAGAAAATAGAGTACTTTAAATGCTCAGAAGTCATAGTCATTTCGGTTTTGACAACAGCTGATAAATTAGATATGGGATGCGCCTTATTGAAATCAACAGCAGAAAACAACACAATCATGCAAGGCACATTCTTAGTATGTGAAAATCGCATGTTTAATAGTATATGACATTTCAGAAAATAAGTATGGTAATGATGCCAGGATGCCAGGACTTTTCCACAATCCATTAGAAGAGGTGGGCTGTGAATTAAAGGCCCTAGTTCTCTTCAAGTAGCCAACAACAAAACTAGGGAAGTTCATTGGGAAGCTTCTACGGTGGTGTTCAAATGTAGGCTAAGTCGTTTTTGTTCTCCTTAAAATGATCACTAGTATTGCATCTTTGAAAAAAGTATTTTTTTGTCAATCTTTTTACCCATAGTGGATTTCTGTTTTGTCACTGGTGTTTCTTGTTTTCTTGGCCTTTGTCACAGCTTTTAAACTAAATACTAAACCATCTTTCAATTTCTGCACGTGTCGGCATTGGGACCTGGGATGTGGCTGCGTTATTGGTGTCATGTTAATCAGGCCTTTTGATTTAAACACATGGACTGTTTTAGTTTTGTAGGTGTCGCTACCTACAACTTTTATTCAAAGTTCAGAGAAATTTATGAAATTGGAATTGAGCATTATCAGGCTGGCGTATGTGATACATGTCTGTTGAATTTGGAAAAATCCACCCGCACTCGGCCCCGCCCCACCTACTCAGCCAATCAGGAGCCAACTGATTTGCGGCCGTGGCATACTGCATACTTTTTACCAAACATGCTAAATGGTATGCAACGATGAGTAAATAAAATGCAGTTTAAGTGTCTAGTACGTCAGTATGGATATTTGCACACGGCCAGTGAAGGGCAGCGATATGACATACAATACTGCTTCATCTAGGTAGTATACTGAGAGACATTAAGACAAGAGAGCCAAAGAGATGACAGAAATAGAGGTAAGGAATAAGAGAGAGAGAGGGAGACAGAGACACAGAGAGAGAGAGAGAGAGAGAGAGAGAGAGAGAGAGAGAGAGAGAGAGAGAGAGAGAGAGAGAGAGAGAGAGAGAGAGAGAGAGAGAGAGAGAGAGAGAGAGAGAGAGGTGAAGAGATAGAGAGAGAGAGGAGGGAAGGGTGGAGAGATAGATAGAGAGAGAGGGAGGGAAGGGTGGAGAGATAGATAGAGAGAGAGGAGGGAAGGGTGGAGAGATAGATAGAGAGAGAGGAGGGAAGGGTGGAGAGATAGAGAGAGGGGGAAGAGTAGAGAGAGCGGGATAGCAAGATTCTGTCAGACCTGGTCCCTGACAGTAAATCTTAGTAAGACAAAAACAATGGTGTTCCAAAAAAGGTCCAGTTGCCAGGACCACAAATACAAATTCCATCAAGGCACCGTTGCCCTAGAGTACAAAATAAACTATACATACTTTGGCTGAAACATCAGCAACACAGGTAACATCCACAAAGCTGTGAACATGCTCAGAGACAAGACAGGAAGGGCCTTCTATGCCATCAAAAGGATCAGACAATTTGACATACCAATTAGGATCTGGCAAAAATTACTTGAATCAGTTATAGAACCTTTACGGTTGTGAAGTCTGGGGTCCGCTCACCAACAAATAATTCACAAAATGGGACAAACACCAGATTGAGACTCTGCATGCAGAACTCTGCAAAAACATCCTCTGTGTACAACGTAAAACACCAAATAATGCATGCAGAGCCGAAATAGGTCGATACCCCCTAATTATCAAAATCCAGAAAAGTGCCGTTAAAACCAGAATACTGCCCCCTTTGGATGAATTGCGTGCCCATAGTAAACTGAAATAAAATCTGTCAATTATTGCTAATATATGCATATAATAATTATTATTGCATAGAAAACACACTAAAGCTTCTAAAACCATTTGAATTATGTCTGTAAGTATAGCAGAACTCACAGGGCAGGCAATCTCCCAAACTATTTTTGGAGTACTAAAAGTTGGGGCAACTTTGACTTCATCGCTCCCACCCTTCCCAACCAGCTATGGATCTGGAGACACTTTCTATGTCTTCCACTAGATGTCCTCATTCAGTACAGCGTTTAATTGTGCAAATCCCGCGAGCTTTGACCCTTTGCGAGGCGAAAGAGTGGATGTCGCGAGAAAATACATGGGGGCAATAGCGCGCGTTTGGAACAGATCTTTCTTTGTTCCAGCTTGCCTCAGAAGAAGCACGATTGTCCAGTAGAACTGAGAATTGTTTTGTACGTTAAAATCATCCTAAAGCTTGATTCTGCACTTAGCTTTACCAGTTTAGTCGAAATATAATATGTAATTTTGAAGTTTTGATGCGCAACTGTTCGGGACCAGAAGTAATTTTGGTAGCATTTAAGCTGGAACTCGTAGCATATGCTAATACAAAGACACACGACTTGAAACCAAACGATGTATTGGGTAAGTATGACTCCTTCCACTACATTCTGATCGAAGACCATCAAAGGTAAGGGAATATTTATGTTGTAATTTTGTATTTCTGTTGACTCCAACATAGCGGAGAAATATTGCTTACGTCTGAGCGCCATCTCAGGTTATTGTATAGTCAACTAATTCTGTAACATTAAAAATAAATGTAACACAGAGGTTGCATTAAGAAGCAGTGTATCTTTCTAACTATATGTAGAACATATTTAGTCAAAGTTTATGATGTTTATTTCTGTTATCTGGCGGAGGTATCTATAATTTCTCCGGACATTTTTTGTGCATTTTCTGAACATGGTGTCAATGTAAACGGAGATTTATAGCATATTATTGAAAAAAACATAAATGTACTGTGTAACATGTCCTATTACTGTCATCTGATGAAGATTTTCAAAAGGTTAGTGAATTATTTTTCTTTTAATCCTGCTTTTGTGATTGCATCTTTTGATCGACAAAATGGCTGTATATCGGCTGTGTCTTTGTGGTGGTTTGATATAAATATGTGCCATGTTTTCGCCGTAAAACATTTTAGAAATCTGACACGCTGGGTAGATGAACTAGGTGTTTATCTTTCATTTGAGCAATTGGACTTGTTAATGTGTGGAGGTTAAATATTTCTAAGAATATTTTTGCATTCTGTGCGCCACTGTTTCAGTTGAGCGGGGGGGGGGTGGTACCCCTTGGGGAACCTGTACCGTTAACACGTTAAATTCTACAACCACCTAAAAGGAAACGATTCCCAAACCGTACATAACAATGCCATCACCTACAGAGAGATGAACCTGGAGAAGAGTCCTCTAAGCAAGCTGGTCCTGAGGCTCTGTTCACAAACACAAACAGACTCCAGAGAGCCCCAGGACAGATACACAATTAGACCCAACCAAATCATGAGAAAACAAAAATATAATTTGACACATTGGAAAGAATTAACAAAAAAAACAGTGGAAACTAGAATGCTATTTGGCCCTAAACAGACAGGACACAGTTACAGAATACCTGACCACTGTGACTGACCCAAACTTAAGGAAGCAGTGACTATGTACAGACTCAGTGAGCATAGCCTTGCTATTGAGAAAGGTCACCATAGGCAGACCTGGCTCTCAAAAAATACAG
Organism: Oncorhynchus gorbuscha; assembly: GCF_021184085.1. Lineage (NCBI taxonomy): Eukaryota > Metazoa > Chordata > Actinopteri > Salmoniformes > Salmonidae > Oncorhynchus > Oncorhynchus gorbuscha. Next base: position 81,917,462 of record NC_060185.1, read on the forward strand.
GCTATGTGCACACTGCTACAAAATTAGGTGGCGAATCGCATCTCTGCATGTCTGGCAGACATATCAGTGTGGATGACGGATCACCACCTCAAGCTGAACCTCGGCAAGACGGAGCTGCTCTTCCTCCCGGGGAAGGACTGCCCGTTCCATGATCTCGCCATCACGGTTGACAACTCCATTGTGTCCTCCTCCCAGAGCGCTAAGAACCTTGGCGTGATCCTGGACAACACCCTGTCGTTCTCAACCAACATCAAGGCGGTGGCCTGTTCCTGTAGGTTCATGCTCTACAACATCCGCAGAGTACGACCCTGCCTCACACAGGAAGCGGCGCAGGTCCTAATCCAGGCACTTGTCATCTCCCGTCTGGATTACTGCAACTCGCTGTTGGCTGGGCTCCCTGCCTGTGCCATTAAACCCCTTCAACTCATCCAGAACGCCGCAGCCCGTCTGGTGTTCAACCTTCCCAAGTTCTCTCACGTCACCCCGCTCCTCCGTTCTCTCCACTGGCTTCCAGTTGAAGCTCGCATCCGCTACAAGACCATGGTGCTTGCCTACGGAGCTGTGAGGGGAACGGCACCTCAGTACCTCCAGGCTCTGATCAGGCCCTACACCCAAACAAGGGCACTGCGTTCATCCACCTCTGGCCTGCTCGCCTCCCTACCACTGAGGAAGTACAGCTCCCGCTCAGCCCAGTCAAAACTGTTCGCTGCTCTGGCCCCCCAATGGTGGAACAAACTCCCTCACGACGCCAGGACAGCGGAGTCAATCACCACCTTCCGGAGACACCTGAAACCCCACCTCTTTAAGGAATACCTAGGATAGGATAAGTAATCCCTCTCACCCCCCCCTTTAAGATTTAGATGCACTATTGTAAAGTGACTGTTCCACTGGATGTCATAAGGTGAATGCACCAATTTGTAAGTCGCTCTGGATAAGAGCGTCTGCTAAATTACTTAAATGTAAATGTAAATGTAATGTAGGTGGAAACTGAACTGCACTTCCTAACCTCCTGCCAAATGTATGACCATATTAGAGACACATATTTCCTTCAGATTACACAGATCCACAAAGAATTTGAAAACAAACCCAATTTTGATCAACTCCTGTAATGACTGGCCGGTTCATGTCAGATTACTGTGGACCATAATCCTGCAGAGACATCTCTCACTACCACCAGCGAGGGAGAGATCCAGAGGTATGGAGGAGGGGGGTTTTATGACACCTCACGCCATTGTACATATTAAGGCAGCAGACAAAATCCCTTTGTCCTCTCAGTATGGAGGAATGGAATGTTTGATTGTGTTACGCCCTGACCTTAGAGAGCTGTTTTATTACTCTATTTGGTTAGGTCAGGGTGTGATGTGGGGTGGGCATTCTATGATTTGTTTTCCATGTTTCTTTATTTCTATGTTTTGGTATGGTTCTCAATCAGGGACAGCAGTCTATCGTTGTCTCTGATTGGGAATCATACTTAGGTAGCCCTTTTTCCCTCCTTTCAGTGTGGTTAGTTATCTTTGTTAGTGGCACTATAGCCCTGTAAGCTTCACGGTTGTTTTTAATTTGTTGATTTGTTGGCGACATTTACTAAAATGAAGGGAAATGTACTCTCATCACGCTGCAATTTGGTCTACTTCCTTTGACGGCCGTGACAGAACGACCCACAACTAAGGGACCAAGCAGCATGGCCAGGAGGAGCAGGGATCCTAGGCCCGGGAGAGGAGAGAATGGAGGACATCTTGGACATGGGAGGAGGTTATGGCAGGGGACAAGACCCTGCCATGGAAACAGGCTGAAGTAGCGAGGGAGGAACGACTTCGCTACCAGGAGTCACGGCAATGGAGCAGGCACAAGAGGCAGTTTTGGGGGGCACACGGGGAGTTTGGCTGAGTCAGGTTGGAAACCTGAGCCAACTCCCTGTGCTTACCGTGGTGAGCATCATACTGGATAGGCACCGTGTTATGCGGTAGAGCACAGGTTGTCCCCAGTGCGCGTACACAGCGCGATGCACTACATTCCAGCTCCCCGAATTGGCCGGGCTAGAGTGGGCATCCAGCCAGGTCGGAGGGTGCCGGCTCAGCGCGTCTGGCCGCCAGTACGTCTCTACAGCCCAGGATATCCTGCGCCGGCTCTGCGCACTGTGTCTCCGGTGCGTCTCCACAGCCCGGTGCGTTCTGTGCCTGCACCCCGCACGTACAGGACCAAAGTAACCATCCAGCCAGGACGGGTTGTGCAGGCTCTACGCTCGAGACCTCCAGTGTCCCTCCACGGCCCAGTGTATCCTTCCCAGCCTGGTGAGTCCTGTGCCTGCTCCCAGAGCAAGGTCTCCTGTGTGTTTCTCCAGCCCAGTGATGATCCAAGGCACGAAGCCTCCAGTGATGATCCATGGCACGAAGCCTCCAGTGATGATCCATGGCATGAAGCCTCCAGTGATGCTCCATGGCACAAAGCCTCCAGTGATGATCCATGGCACGAAGCCTCCAGTGATGATCCATGGCACAAAGCCTCCAGTAATGATCCATGGCACGAAGCCTCCAATGATGATCCATGGCAAGAAGCCTCCAGTGATGATCCATGGCAAGAAGCCTCCAGTGATGATCCATGGCACGAAGCCTCCAGTGAGGAGTCATGGCACGAAGCCTCCAACGACGGTCTCCAGTCCGGAGCCTCCAGCGACGGCCCCCAGTCCGGAGCCTCCAGCGACGTCCTTCAGTCCGGAGCCTACTGCGATGGCCTCCAGTCCGGAGCCTCCAGCGACGTCCTTCAGTCCGGAGCCTCCAGCGACGGCCTCCAGTCCGGAGCCTCCAGCGACGGCCTCCAGTCCGGAGCCTCCAGAAACAGCCTCCAGTCCGGAGCCTCCAGCGACGGTCTCCAGTCCGGGGCCCGCAACGAGGGTGCCCAGTCCGGGGCCCGCGACGAGGTTGCACAGTCCGGGGCCCGCCATGAGGGTCCCCAGTCCGTGGTCGGCGGCGAGGGTCCCCACACCAGAGGCGCCACCAAAGCGGGGTGAGCCAGAGGTGGAGCGGGGTTTACGTCCTGAACCAGAGCCACCACCGCGGATAGATGCCCACACGGACCCACCCCTATAGGTTCAGGTTTTGCAGCACCTTTGGGAGGGGGGGTACTGTCACGCCCTGACCTTAGAGAGCCATTTTATTTCTCTATTTGGTTAGGTCAGGGTGTGATGTAGGGTGGGCATTCTATGTTTTTGTTTTCTGTTTCTTTATTTCTATGCTTTGGCCGGGTGTGGTTCTCAATCAGGGACAGCTGTCTATCATTGTATCTGATTGGGAATCATACTTAGGTAGCCCTTTTTCCCTCCTTTCAGTGTGGTTAGTTATCTTTGTTAGTGGCACTATAGCCCTGTAAGCTATAGTAAAGATGAAATGTGAAGTTAGTTGTCTAAATTGCATCTGAGAAAAAATCCAGACTTTGCCTCATAACTAGTTACGCCCAGAAAACTTGCCCTACAGGCAGAAATGCCCATTTCTGACCCGATGGTATAAAACATGTGAGTTAAGAATGAACATTTCAGACTTGGTGACCAAGCGCTGCAGCCAAAGTCTGAGTAGTCAGCAACCCCAAGACAAAACACGAGATTGAAGAAGACAAAGGAACATTTAAACAATCTATGCTACGGGTGAGTAGTTGTGTCTAAGAGGATGAATTCAAGCAGGACCACCCGGTTATTCTCTCCAAGGAATCATGTGTCTACACTGCTTTCATTCCCACGCTGGAACCACCTATATGACTGATTAGCCGTCCTCAGAAGACCCCTCTTTCAGAATAAGGGCGAGGAAACAGACAACTAAGAAAAAGAACACTGACATCGTGTGGACAATCAGAGAGTTACACCCGGTAACAACAGAAGTGTCACCATCAGAGAAGTGGGAATTCTGTCCTCGAGGAGTTACCCAATCGGAGACCTTCGACACGTAATTACATCATTATAGTCTGACCCATAAGACCGGCAGTTCGGGGCAGGTTTAGGGCTAAACTAGGCATAGTTTACAAATGTCCCCAGGAGTGCTTTTCTCTTGTGTACTCTCTCTTTCGAAATCCCTATTTTGTGTAACACGTGTCATATTGTGTTGGCCCGCTAGGGACCAGTTTCATTGTACTAAGTTCAATTGCCTAGGCTGTGCTTGTGTATGTGTAGCTTATATTATAAGTTTAACTTGTTAGTAAATACGTAAAATAATCAACTCAATTGGTATGGTATGGACTTATTTAGTAGGACTCGGGTTTGAGAAAGAGAGAAAGAGAGAGAGAGGAGGGAAGGGTAGAGAAAGATAGAGAGGAGGGAAGGGTAGAGAGAGATAGAGAGAGGAGGGAAGGATAGACAGGAAGAGAGAAAGAGAGAGGAAAGAAGTTGTGTAGAGCTAGATTTACTGGGACAGGGGGTGGGGTTTACGGGATAGGGGGTGGGGTTTACGGGATAGCGGGTGGGGTTTATGGTCTATTTGGTGGGTTATCTAGGATAGGGGGTGGGGGGTGGGGTTTATGCACAAAACTTTACCACCATCTGAAATTGATTGGTTGTTTTCTCAGAGAGAGAGAGGCAAGTGGGTGAATGGCTCACTAGACCTATGGTAAATAGCCACTATATACTCCTTTCATGCTTTGTTATCACCCTGAGTATGAAACTATGCATCAATCCTAAGGTCTGTAAATGTTCTTATCTCGCCACAAAAGGAGATGGTAAAATAAAACCAGACTATAAAGCTCTGAAAAAACTCTGGTTACTTCTAACAAATGAGCTGTACAGTATATTCTAACAACGTAATCCATTTCTCCCTTCAACTTGATGCTCTGAGTGATTTATTCAAAGTATCAGATCCATTGGTCTGGTAATAAGCGGATCCAAACTTTTGGCAAGCGGTGAATCAGCATTGGTCTGGCATTGCCAAGTTTGGCTCATTGATTTGTTTTGCTTGAGCCAGTGTCCTTGTGCTGGCTAGTGTAGAGTAGACAAGTGTACTTTAAAAAGGCAATCTGCAGTTGCTACATTCATTTTTTGGACTTCTAAATGAATGATATGTACCTATTGATTCTTGAAGAATGTAACTTCTAAATGCCTCATGAGCTTAGTTCAACTGTCATACCCCATCAGAAATCCAAATATAATCTGGTTTTACTCCATTATTTGCAAACAAAGTCACTGTAACAAACACTGCATAGCCTCAACACAAAGCATACAACTACAATGTTGATATCCTGGATGGTAAGTCTTTGCATCCATAGCTCTGTCTATCAGCCACATCCATCTGCTTTTTACCGGAACAGGAGTGGGGATCGTGTTTTGTTATTGTTTCAACTGCTGATTACTGCTTTAATAGTTGGCTCCAACCCTGTCCTCTGTACTCAATTACATTATGCAGCATGTATGACCTTTACCAGAGAACCTGTAGGCCTGTCCATTCCTTCACAGACATGCACCGAGACACAGACATGAAACCAGACACAGACATGCACCCAGACACAGACATGAACCCAGACACAGACATGAACCCAGACACAGACATGAACCCAGACACAGACATGAACCCAGACACAGACATGCACCCAGACACAGACATGCACCCAGACATGCACCTAGACACAGACATGCACCTAGACACAGACATGCACCTAGACACAGACATGCACCCAGACACAGACATGCACCCAAACACAGACATGAACCCAGACACAGACATGCACCCAGACACAGACATGCACCCAGACACAGACATGAACCCAGACACAGACATGAACCCAGACACAGACATAAACTAAGACACAGACATGAACCCAGTCACAGACATGAACCCAGACACAGACATGAACCCAGACACAGACATGAACCCAGACACAGACATGAACCCAGACACAGACATGCACCCAGACACAGACATGAACCCAGACACAGACATGAACCCAGACACAGACATAAACTAAGACACAGACATGAACCCAGTCACAGACATGAACCCAGACACAGACATGCACCCAGACACAGACATGCACCCAGACATATCACCATAATCAGGTCTATAATTATTGACTCAGTTGATAAAGAAGAGCAGAAAAGACTGTATAAAATAAATAATACAAATACTGAACTATATTGTATTCACAACAAATGAGTGCATTATATTATTTTATTATTTTATTCTAAAAACTATTTATAAAAACAAATATAAAAAAATATGATTATTTTCCAGTCTTTTTTGCTCATTTTATCAAAGGCGACAATTATTTTGGACCCGACTCTACCCAGATACACATGCACACGCACACGCACACGCACACGCACACGCACACGCACACGCACACACACACACACACACACACACACACACACACACACACACACACACACACACACACACACACACACACACACACACACACACACACACAGTTGTTGTCATTGGCAGAAATGCAGATCTCAGCACTCCTAGCTGTTCTACATCAGTTGTAGGGAGCATGTCCGCCACACTGCAATTTACTGCTGCAGCCATGGAACCATTGGGGGGGGGGGGGGGTTGACACACACAAGCACAAACACACACTCTGCCTCGACAAGAGTGCAGCAGGCCACCGCAGATAAGCACAAATAAACAAAAGCTCCAGCTAAATAAATCATCCCCTCTCTTTCCCTCTCTTGCTCCATCCCTCTTTCTTTCTTTCCTCTCCCTATGCAGGCAAGCAGGCAGGCAGGCAGCCAGCAGCCCGACCCAGGGCAAGGGGACATGCATCACCCAAGCAGAATTAGGAGACCGGAGGGCAGAGGGGGCTGAAGAGTAGCACAGAATTGTCTTAGCCTGAGACACAGCACTCAATACTGCAGGGCACAGGGCCTTGACACGTCCAATCACCCCCACATGCCCATCCCCCCTGGAGGGTGGCGGGGTGAGAGGAGGTCTCGGCTATGGGGAGGGCGGGTGTGTGTAGTTGTGAGTAAAAGTACAGCACAAGGGCCCTCCATAACAGATGGCTATACAGCCACACTATTCCCAGTGATTGCATGGAGCCTGTAATCCACTGGACTGGAATATACACACAAACACCGTTCATCCAGTGAATATGCAATCATTATAATAAACATTGCTGGCATTGGCAGTACTCACAAGACTGTCTCGACTGGCATTCAGCATTACTGGGTAATTCAATGTCCGTCCAGGTAAGCAGGACGTCCTGAGATTACTTCAAAACTGGCCACTAGGGGCAACGGTGAGCACTATTACCATCAAGTAGGCCAGGATGTTGCTAGGGCACTGTGGACGGGGATGATGGATGTTGCAAGGGCTCTGTCGTACAGGGATGGTGGATGTTGCTATGGCACTATGGAAGGGGGTGGGTGATGTTGCTAGGGCGTTTGGGACAGGGATGTGGATGTTGAAAGGGGGCTGTCGTACAGGGATGGTGGATGTTGCTATGGTGTTGTGGACGGGGATGGTGGATGTTGCTAGGGTGTTGTGGACGGGAATGGTAGATGTAGCTAGGGCGCTGTGGATGGGGATGGTGGATGGACATAAACTGGGAGCTCCAACTCTGAGAGTCGAGTGTTCAATCCCAGTTCTAGGCACTTGCATATTTTTGGTTTGTTTTAACCCTATACCAAACATTAACCCTTAGCTTAACAGATTCGCTTTAACACGCCTCAACTGGATCTATAACATTTTTGAAGAAAAAAAAACAACTCTTTTTTTAACCATCACAAAAAGGACATTGTACAATTTCTCATAAAGTACTATAGATAAATGTCTGCTTCTATTAAGCCTTACACCCTAGGCTTATGTACTTTGATGTGAGGCGGTCAAATTAGCGCTGTATTACAGTTTTTGACCTTTAATTCCACAAAATATGCATTAACTCAAAGAGCATTGTGGCCTTGACGCCATCTCGTTTTGGGGCTAAAAGTACATTTGGCTACCCCTGTGCTCACCGAATTTCGCCTTCAAACTCTCTTCTGTTTCCGACAAATGGCCATGTCCATTTGGTGATGAAATGTCCATTTGCCATATTTAGTCAGTCTCCAATTTTCAGGGAACTGAAGGAAAAAGTAAAAAAATGTTAAATGTTATATTGTGGAAACAATGTGTCCCGGAAACTTGTTGACTTTCCAGATGGCCGGGCCCTGAGGGACGACCTGAGGCCTTCTCCCTATTTTAACTTCTTGCGACAAGGTGGCGCTATTAAAATTTTTGGATGAAAAACGTTCCTGTTTTAAACAAGATATTTTGTCACGAAAAGAGGCTCGACTATGCATATAATTGACAGCTTTGGAAAGAAAACACTCGGACGTTTCCAAAACTGCAAAGATATTGTCTGTGAGTGCAACAGAACTGATGTTACAGGCGAAACCCAAATAAAAATCCAATCAGGAAGTGCCGCATTTTTTGATATATATATATATATATATAGCTGTGAATGAGCTACGAATGAGCTTATTCCCCAAGGTGTCTACAGCATTGTGACGTCTTTTTAGGCATTTCCATTGAAGAATGGGTGTAAGGGACCATATATAGCATGTGGTCACATGGTGTCTCCCGCAGAAAATCTTGCGTAACATACTGAGGTAGCCATTTTTCCAATAGCTTCTTATGAGAAACCAATTGCCTCGACAGATATATTATCAAATATATTTGTTAAAAACACCTTGAGGGTGGATCCTAAACATCTTTTGCCGTGGTTCTGTCGATATTGTGTAGCTAATTTTGAAAAAAGTTTGGCGTTATAGTAGTAGCATTTTTCGGTCGATTTCTCAGCCAAGCATGATGAAGAAACGGGAGCTATTTCGCCTACAAAAATAATATTTTTGGAAAAAATGAACATTTGCTATCTAACTGGGAGACTCCTGAGTGAAAGCATCTGAAGTTCTTCAAAGGTAAATGATTTAATTTGGTTGCTTTTCTTATTATATGATAAACTTACACAAATGCTTGTGTAGCGTTGGCTGTAACGCATATTTTGAAAATCTGAGACGACAGTATTGTTAACAAAAGGCTAAGCTTGTGTTTGAATATATTTATTTAATTTCATTTGCGATTTTTTGAATAGGAAAAGTTTCTAGGGGTATTTATGTCCGCTGCGTTATGCTAATGCATTTTAGGCTATGATTACGCTTCCGGATACGGGTTTGCTCGTCGCAAGAGGTTAAACCTTACCTGAACCCTTACCTTAACCCTTACCTTAACCCTTACCTTAACCCTTACCTTAACTCTTACCTTAAACCTTACCTTAACCTTAACCCTTACTTGACCCCTTACCTTAAAACCTCTAGTGACACATAAATCTTCCTAGAAAATATTCCTATTCATGAAAATCACAAGTGAAATATATTGGAACACAGTTTAGCCTTTTGTTAATCACCCTGTCATCTCAGATTTTCAAAATATGCTTTACAGCCAAAGCTAGACAAGCATTTTTGTAAGTTTATCGATAGCCTAGCATAGCATTATGCCTTGCTAGCAGCAGGCAGCCTTGTCACGAAAATCAGAAAAGCAATCAAATTAAATCGTTTACCTTTGATGAACGTCGGATGTTTTCACTCACGAGACTCCCAGGTAGATAGCCAAAGTTCATATTTTCCCAAAAGATGATTTTTGTAGACGAAATAGCGCCGTTTGTTCTTCACGTTTGGCTGAAAAATCGACCGGAAATTGCGGTCATGACAACGCTGAAAAATATTCCAAATTAACCTCTTGATCTTAGCCATCCCGGATCCGGGATCGTGACGACACCCTCAGGCTCATTACCATAACGCAACGTTAACGATTTCTAAAAATCGCAAATGAAATTAAATAAATATGCCTGCTCTCAAGCTTAGCCTTTTCTTTACAACACTGTCATCTCAGATTTTCAAAATATGCTTTTGAACCATAGAAAATCAATCATTTGTGTAAGAGTATTGATAGCCAGCATACCATTTAGCGTAGCATTTAGCACGCAACATTTTCACAAAAAACAGAAAAGCAATCAAATAAAATAATTTACCTTTGAAGAACTTTGAATGTTTTCAATGAGGAGACTCTCAGTTACATAGCAGATGTCCAGTTTTTCCTGAAAGATTCTTTGTGTAGGACAAATCGCTCCGTTTTGTACATCACATTTGGCTAACGAAACGAACCGAAAATTCAGTTACCAAAACGTCAAACTTTTTTCCAAATGAACTCCATAATTGTCATGTTTTGTAATAATATAATAATATTTTGCTTTTCCCTCTGTTCGTTTTCCCCCTGCTGGTCTTTTTAGGTTCGTTCCCCTTTTTCTCTCTCCCTTCCTCTCTCTCTTCTCTCTATCGTTCCGTTCCTGCTCCCAGCTGTTCCTATTCCCCTAATCAATCATTTAGTCTTCCCACACCTGTTCCCTATCTTTTTCCCTGATTAGAGTCCCTATTTCTCCCCTTGTTTTCCGTTTCTGCCCTGTCGGATCCTTGTCTATTGTTCACCGTGCTGTGTCTGTGTATCGCCCTGTCGTGTCGTGTTTCCCTCAGATGCTGCGTGGTGAGCAGGTGTCTGAGTCTGCTACGTTCAAGTGCCTTCCCGAGGCAACCTGCAGTTCATGATCGAGTCTCCAGTCTGTTCTCGTCTTTACGAGTGGAATTATGCTTTATGATTGTAGATTTACTTTACTGGATTAAAGACTCTGTTTTCGCCAAGTCGCTTTTGGGTCCTCATTCACCTGCATAACAGAAGGATCCGACCAAAGAATGGACCCAGCGACTACAGACGCTCGTAACACTGCCGTCGAGATCCAAGGAGCCATGCTCGGCAGACACGAGCAGGAATTGTCTGCTGCTCGCCATGCCGTGGAGAACCTGGCCGCTCAGGTTTCCGACCTCTCTGGACAGTTCCAGAGTCTTCGTCTCGTGCCACCTGTTACTTCCTGGCCTGCCGAGCCTCCGGAACCTAGGGTTAATAACCCACCTTGCTACTCCGGGCAGCCCACGGAGTGCCGCTCCTTTCTCACCCAGTGTGATATTGTGTTATCTCTCCAACCCAACACATACTCTAGAGAGAGAGCTCGGGTTGCTTACGTCATTTCACTCCTTACTGGCCGGGCTCGAGAGTGGGGCACAGCTATCTGGGAGGCAAGGGCTGATTGTTCAAACAATTACCAGAACTTTAAAGAGGAGATGATTCGGGTTTTTGACCGTTCAGTTTTTGGTAGGGAGGCTTCTAGGGCCCTGGCTTCCCTATGCCAAGGTGATCGATCCATAACGGATTACTCTATAGAGTTTCGCACTCTTGCTGCCTCTAGTGACTGGAACGAGCCGGCGCTGCTCGCTCGTTTTCTGGAGGGACTCCACGCAGTGGTCAAAGATGAGATTCTCTCTCGGGAGGTTCCTTCCAGTGTGGACTCTTTGATTGCTCTCGCCATCCGCATAGAACGACGGGTAGATCTTCGTCACCAAGCTCGTGGAAGAGAGCTCGCGTCAACGGTGTTTCCCTGCTCCGCATCGCAACCATCTCCCTCCTCTGGCTCAGAGACTGAGCCCATGCAGCTGGGAGGTATTCGCATCTCGACTAAGGAGAGGGAACGGAGGATCACCAACCGCCTGTGCCTCTATTGCGGATTTGATGGACATTTTGTCAATTCATGTCCAGTAAAGGCCAGAGCTCATCAGTAAGCGGAGGGCTACTGGTGAGCGCTACTACTCAGGTCTCTCCATCTAGATCCTGTACTACTATGTCGGTCCATCTACGCTGGACCGGTTCGGGTGCTACATGCAGTGCCTTGATTGACTCTGGGGCTGAGGGTTGTTTCATGGACGAAGCATGGGCTCGGAAGCATGACATTCCTTTCAGACAGTTAGACAAGCCTACGCCCATGTTCGCCTTAGATGGTAGTCATCTTCCCAGTATCAGATTTGAGACACTACCTTTAACCCTCACAGTATCTGGTAACCACAGTGAGACTATTTCTTTTTTGATTTTTCGTTCACCTTTTACACCTGTTGTTTTGGGTCATCCCTGGCTAGTATGTCATAATCCTTCTATTAATTGGTCTAGTAATTCTATCCTATCCTGGAACGTTTCTTGTCATGTGAAGTGTTTAATGTCTGCCATCCCTCCCATTTCTTCTGTCCCCACTTCTCAGGAGGAACCTGGCGATTTGACAGGAGTGCCGGAGGAATATCATGATCTGCGCACGGTCTTCAGTCGGTCCCGAGCCAACTCCCTTCCTCCTCACCGGTCGTATGATTGTAGTATTGATCTCCTTCCGGGGACCACTCCTCCTCGGGGTAGACTATACTCTCTGTCGGCTCCCGAACGTAAGGCTCTCGAGGATTATTTATCTGTGTCTCTTGACGCCGGTACCATAGTGCCTTCTTCCTCTCCGGCCGGGGCGGGGTTCTTTTTTGTTAAGAAAAAGGACGGTACTCTGCGCCCCTGCGTGGATTATCGAGGGCTGAATGACATAATGGTTAAGAATCGTTATCCGCTTCCCCTTATGTCATCAGCCTTCGAGATTCTGCAGGGAGCCAGGTGCTTTACTAAGTTGGACCTTCGTAACGCTTACCATCTCGTGCGCATCAGAGAGGGGGACGAGTGGAAAACGGCGTTTAACACTCCGTTAGGGCATTTTGAGTACCGGGTTCTGCCGTTTGGTCTCGCCAATGCGCCAGCTGTTTTTCAGGCATTAGTTAATGATGTTCTGAGAGACATGCTGAACATCTTTGTTTTTGTCTATCTTGACGATATCCTGATTTTTTCACCGTCACTCGAGATTCATGTTCAGCACGTTCGACGTGTTCTACAGCGCCTTTTAGAGAATTGTCTCTACGTGAAGGCTGAGAAGTGTTCTTTTCATGTCTCCTCCGTTACTTTTCTCGGTTCCGTTATTTCCGCAGAAGGCATTCAGATGGATTCCGCTAAGGTCCAAGCTGTCAGTGATTGGCCCGTTCCAAGGTCACGTGTCGAGTTGCAGCGCTTTCTAGGTTTCGGTAATTTCTATCGGCGTTTCATTCGTAATTTCGGTCAAGTTGCTGCCCCTCTCACAGCTCTTACTTCTGTCAAGACGTGTTTTAAGTGGTCCGGTTCCGCCCAGGGAGCTTTTGATCTTCTAAAAGAACGTTTTACGTCCGCTCCTATCCTCGTTACTCCTGACGTCACTAGACAATTCATTGTCGAGGTTGACGCTTCAGAGGTAGGCGTGGGAGCCATTCTATCCCAGCGCTTCCAGTCTGACGATAAGGTTCATCCTTGCGCTTATTTTTCTCATCGCCTGTCGCCATCTGAACGCAACTATGATGTGGGTAACCGCGAACTGCTCGCCATCCGCTTAGCCCTAGGCGAATGGCGACAGTGGTTGGAGGGGGCGACCGTTCCTTTGTCGTTTGGACAGACCATAAGAACCTTGAGTACATCCGTTCTGCCAAACGACTTAATGCCCGTCAAGCTCGTTGGGCGTTGTTTTTCGCTCGTTTCGAGTTTGTGATTTCTTACCGTCCGGGTAGCAAAAACACCAAGCCTGATGCCTTATCCCGTCTGTTTAGTTCTTCTGTGGCTTCTACTGATCCCGAGGGGATTCTTCCTTATGGGCGTGTTGTCGGGTTGACAGTCTGGGGAATTGAAAGACAGGTTAAGCAAGCACTCACGCACACTGCGTCGCCGCGCGCTTGTCCTAGTAACCTCCTTTTCGTTCCTGTTTCCACTCGTCTGGCTGTTCTTCAGTGGGCTCACTCTGCCAAGTTAGCTGGTCATCCCGGTGTTCGAGGCACTCTTGCGTCTATTCGCCAGCGCTTTTGGTGGCCGACTCAGGAGCGTGACACGCGCCGTTTCGTGGCTGCTTGTTCGGACTGCGCGCAGACTAAGTCAGGTAACTCTCCTCCTGCCGGTCGTCTCAGACCGCTCCCCATTCCTTCTCGACCATGGTCTCACATCGCCCTAGACTTCATTACCGGTCTGCCTTTGTCTGCGGGGAAGACTGTGATTCTTACGGTTGTCGATAGGTTCTCTAAGGCGGCACATTTCATTCCCCTCGCTAAACTTCCTTCCGCTAAGGAGACGGCACAAATCATCATCGAGAATGTGTTCAGAATTCATGGCCTCCCGTTAGACGCCGTTTCAGACAGAGGCCCGCAATTCACGTCACAGTTTTGGAGGGAGTTCTGTCGTTTGATTGGTGCGTCCGTCAGTCTCTCTTCCGGGTTTCATCCCCAGTCTAACGGTCAAGCAGAGAGGGCCAATCAGACGATTGGTCGCATACTACGCAGCCTTTCTTTCAGAAACCCTGCGTCTTGGGCAGAACAGCTCCCCTGGGCAGAATACGCTGACAACTCGCTTCCTTCGTCTGCTACCGGGTTATCTCCGTTTCAGAGTAGTCTGGGTTACCAGCCTCCTCTGTTCTCATCCCAGCTTGCCGAGTCCAGCGTTCCCTCCGCTCAAGCGTTTGTCCAACGTTGTGAGCGCACCTGGAGGAGGGTGAGGTCTGCACTTTGCCGTTACAGGGCACAGACTGTGAGAGCCGCCAATAAACGTAGGATTAAGAGTCCAAGGTATTGTTGCGGCCAGAGAGTGTGGCTTTCCACTCGCAACCTTCCTCTTACGACAGCTTCTCGTAAGTTGACTCCGCGGTTCATTGGTCCGTTCCGTGTCTCCCAGGTCGTCAATCCTGTCGCTGTGCGACTGCTTCTTCCGCGACATCTTCGTCGCGTCCATCCTGTCTTCCATGTCTCCTGTGTCAAGCCCTTTCTTCGCACTCCCGTTCGTCTTCCCTCCCCCCCTCCCATCCTTGTCGAGAGCGCACCTATTTACAAGGTACGTAGGATCATGGACATGCGTTCTCGGGGACGGGGTCACCAATACTTAGTGGATTGGGAGGGTTACGGTCCTGAGGAGAGGAGTTGGGTTCCGTCTCGGGACGTGCTGGACCGTTCACTTATTGATGATTTCCTCCGTTGCCGCCAGGATTCCTCCTCGAGTGCGCCAGGAGGCGCTCGGTGAGTGGGGGGGTACTGTCATGTTTTGTAATAATATAATAATATTTTGCTTTTCCCTCTGTTCGTTTTCCCCCTGCTGGTCTTTTTAGGTTCGTTCCCCTTTTTCTCTCTCCCTTCCTCTCTCTCTTCTCTCTATCGTTCCGTTCCTGCTCCCAGCTGTTCCTATTCCCCTAATCAATCATTTAGTCTTCCCACACCTGTTCCCTATCTTTTTCCCTGATTAGAGTCCCTATTTCTCCCCTTGTTTTCCGTTTCTGCCCTGTCGGATCCTTGTCTATTGTTCACCGTGCTGTGTCTGTGTATCGCCCTGTCGTGTCGTGTTTCCCTCAGATGCTGCGTGGTGAGCAGGTGTCTGAGTCTGCTACGTTCAAGTGCCTTCCCGAGGCAACCTGCAGTTCATGATCGAGTCTCCAGTCTGTTCTCGTCTTTACGAGTGGAATTATGCTTTATGATTGTAGATTTACTTTACTGGATTAAAGACTCTGTTTTCGCCAAGTCGCTTTTGGGTCCTCATTCACCTGCATAACAATAATATCGACCGAAACATGGCAAACGTTGTTTGAATCAATCCTCAAGGTGTTTTTCAAATATCTATTCGATAATATATCAACCGGGACAATTGGTTTCTCAGTAGAAGTGATTGGAATAATGGCTACCTCTGTATTTTACGCGAGAATTTCTCTGTGAGCATCAGATGACCAATTGCGCAATGACCCCGCGTACGGGTATTCTTCAACATAAATGTGTAAAACTATGTGACAATGCTGTAGACACCTTGGGGAATACGTAGAAAGTGTAATCTGGTTGATAGGGCATTCACAGCTCAATAGGGACGCATCGGAACGCAGGGCTTTCAAAAGATGAGTCACTTCCGGATTGGATTTTTCTCAGGCTTTCGACTATTAATATCAGTTCTGTTATACTCACAGACAATATTTTTACAGTTTTGGAAACTTTAGAGTGTTTTCTATCCTAAGCTGTCAATTATATGTATATTATAGCATCTTGTCCTGACAAAATATCCTGTTTAATTTGGGAAAGTTTTTTTTCCAAAAATGAAAATACTGCCCCCTAGTACCAACAGGTTAACTCTTACCTTAACCCTTACCTTAACCCTTACCTTAACCCTTACCTTAACCCTTACCTTAACTCTTACTTTAACCCTTACCTGAACCCTTACCTGAACCCTTACCTTAACTCTTACCTTAACCTTTACCTTAACTCTTACCCTAACCCTTACCTTAACCCTTACCTTAACCCTTATCATAACCCTTACCTTAACTCTTACCTTAACTCTTACCTTAACCATTCAGAATTAATGCCTAAACTTAAGCTTAGTAATGTGATGTTTACGGACAAATGTTGGATTCTGCAGTGAGACACACACACACAAACACACAGACACGCACACACACACACAAGCACCTTCCCTTCCGCCTGGATATGTTGTCTTCATTTACTAAGATATTGGCTTGCAAGAATATCCCAGCAAGTGTCTCAGTTCAGTACAGTATTTATCACAGCTCTGGGCCACTGCTTACAGCATTATATAACGTGTGTGTGTGTGTGTGTGTGTGTGTGTGTGTGTGTGTGTGTGTGTGTGTGTGTGTGTGTGTGTGTGTGTGTGTGTGTGTGTGTGTGTGTGTGTGTGTGTGTGTGTGTGTGTGTGTGTGTGTGTGTGTGTGTGTGTGTGTGTGTGTGTGTGTGTGTGAGAGGGAAATAGAGAGAGAGAGACTTGTGAATTTTGTGTCTGCTGATATGTGTGTACAAACGTAATGTTATTTGTGAATAGGATTGATGGTGTCATATCCATCGTCTGCCTCTGTGTGTGTGTTCTCTTGCTGCTTGCTCCTCTGTATTTATCAAATGACATTTTATTGGTCACATACACATATTTAGCAGATGTTTTTGCGGGTGTAGCGAAATGCTTGTGCCTATGTATATGTGTGTGTGAGAGAGAGAGTTTCCCTTCAGCAGGCCCTTCTAAGGACGAAGTAGCTGTGGCTGTGGTTACGCTGGGAGCCCCTGACAGCTGCAGGGGGCCTGGGGTTTGACCCACTGCCAGCCCCATCATAGGCTGCTCATTTGGAGACAGGGAGAGGGGAGAGAGGCGCCCTGAGCAGGCCCTAGAGAGCCCTTCAGAGGCAGCGGGGAGTGGGGAGAAAGGAGCCTAGAGCTGAGGGACAGAGGGATGGTGGGGTTTGGAGGATGGGATAGAGACATGAAGGCACACAGCCACCACAACCCAGGAGAGGAGAGGAGAGGAGAGGAGAGGAGAGGAGAGGAGAGGAGAGGAGAGGAGAGGAGAGGAGAGGAGAGGAGAGGAGAGGAGAGGAGAGGAGAGGAGAGGAGAGGGAGAAAGACAGAGATATAGAGAGACACACAGATACAGACATTGAGAGACAAAGACAGAGAGAAATATACAAAGAGACACACACAGAGATAGACAGAGAGAGACCCACGGAGATAGACAGAGAGACACACGGAGATAGAGAGACACAGTGAGAGACAGACAGACAGAGAGATACAGATAGACACAAAATAGTCGGAGAGACACAGTGAGAGACAGACACACATTGAGGGACAGTGAGAGACACAGTGAGAGACAGTGAGAAAACTAAGTTTAAGAGAGAGAGGGAATATTTCGGTAGGTCTGAAATTCCAATTTGGGAGAACATGTCATCTGTTCTGAAGAAATGAGTCACAGGGCTTTGCACAGTGGCATTCCATGGGAACATTGGTTCTGTGGGGACACATTTTTGTGGGGACACATTTTTGTGGCGCGGGGACTAGGGCCAGGGGCAGGGCAGCCCTTCAGCTCTGTGGGAAACATGGGTCGGCAGTGCTCTGTGGGAAACATGGGTCGGCAGTGCTCTGTGGGAAACATGGGTTGGCAGTGCTCTGTGGGAAAGGTTCCACACGGCGTGGCCTGCCTTTGATTAGCGCTCCACTTCCTGTCTTCCCTCCACCCCCCCACTGTGTCCACCCATCATCCCAATCCTCCCACTCCTTTCTCTCCCCTCTCGCTACCTCAGTCCCTCATTCCCCAATTTCCTCTCCTCCCTCTTGTTGTGGACTTAGAGAGTGAGGAGGGGATGTGATGGAGGGGGTTTACAGGACAAATGTCAAAGAGCAAAGACCCCCATAGGAACCAAAAAACAACAAAATAGGCACATGAACAGATGGTGGTGTTGCGCTCCACTGACGTGCCCACCACTGTGACCTAATGACCTGAATGGCTCCTTCCTCTCTTTTTCCATCTCTCCCTCTCAGTGGTTCATCCCCTAAAGATTGTCTGTTCATTGTTTATCATGGGAAATGCCTTTGAGGGTTGGTGGACATTTAAAAACAAGAGAAAGGCTGAATTTTGTGAAGTGTGCTCAACCCAACATCCAGATGAATATGTGCCCAGGACACGTTTTTTCAGTTGAGAGGAAACATGTTGGAGTTGTTTTTATCAGGATGTTGGATTGAGTGCGGTAGACCAGACTGTTGAGTGAAATACACAGTCAACTATTCCCAATAGCTGGAATAGGCGCACCAACTGAACAGTGGTGTAAAGTACTTAAGTAAAAATACGTAAAAGTACTACTTAAGCAGTTTTTGGGGTATCTGTAATTTACTATTTATATTTTGGTCAACTTTTACTTTAACTTCACTACATTCCTAAAGAAAATTATGTACTTTCTAATACATACATTTTCCCTGACACCCAAAGGGTACTTGTAACATTTTGAAGGCTTAGCAGGACAGGAAACGTTCTAAATCACACACTTACCAAGAAATCATTCATGTTCCTCCCTTCTGCCTCTGATCCGGCAGACTCACAAAACTCATGCTTCGTTTGTAAATGATGTCTGAGTGTTGGAGTGTGCCCCTGGCTATCTGTAAATGATGTCTGAGTGTTAGAGTGTGCCCCTGGCTAAAAAAAAAACAAGAAATTGGTGCTGCCTGGTTTTCTTAATATAAGGAATTTGAAATGCTTTATACTTTTACTTTTGATACTTCTAGACACTCTAATGTACTTGTCCTCTTGCTCAGTTGTGCACCGGGGCCTCCCACTCCTCTTTATATTCTGGTTTGAGCCAGTTTGCACTGTTCTATGAAGAGAGTAGTACAATGAGTTGTATGAGATCTTCAGTTTCTTGACAATTTCTCGCATAGAATAGCCTTCATTTCTCAGAACAAGAATAGACTGATGAATTTCAGAAGAAAGGTATTTTTTTCTGGCCACAAATGATGCACACATGACTGTAAGTCGCTTTGGATAAAAGCGTCTGCTAAATGGCATATATTATTATATATTATTATATATTATGATGCTCCAGATACTCAACTAGTCTAAAGACTACCAGATTTATTGCTTCTTTAATCAGTACAGCAGTTTTTAGCTGTGCTAGCATAATTACAAAAGGGTTTTCTTATGATCAATTATCCTTTTAAAATTATAAACATGGATAAGCTAACACAACGTGCCATCAGAATACAGGAGTGATAGTTGCTGATAATGGGTCATTTACAAAATTAACAATGTCTATGCTGTATTTTTGATCAATTTGATGTTATTTTAATGGACAAAAAAAAGTGTTTTTCTTTCGAAAACAAGAAAATGTCTACGTGACCCCAAACCTTTGAATGGTAGTGTACATAATATCAGATGGGCAGTGTTTAGAAGACAGGTGGAAGTGTCCCTCGTTTCCAATGAAAAGCAGCTGGAAATGAGAAAACAAGGAGAAAGCATTTATTTATTCATGTCGTTGACAACAAATTAAGATGCAGAGCAACTGTTACATTGTTTAAACATAATACCTGGAAGTATTGTCTGTCATATCTTTAACAATAAAACCGCCATAGGCCAACGGCCACTGACGTTTGATTTCGTAAAGAAATCTGCCATTTTGAAAGCAACGTCTTGCTCCTTCCCTGACTCTTCCTAAATCTTCAGATTTAACATTGTTCAGTTGTCAGAATTTCTTTACCACAAACAGAACGGTATTTAAAGGTTGTTTACATGTTTCTTCCACCTAGTACTACGTTAAGTGCTCAAGACAAATGAGCTTTAGGACATTGGTACCCAGGTGATAATGTGTCTCTCTCCACACTGAATGAATTGGATGTCGGAATGATAGAAACTGACATTTGTGCACATGACTTCACAATTGAATTTGTATGATCTGACTGATAAGTGGGATGACGAAGGTAATTGATTTTAGAACAATGGTATAATTATGAATAATTTGGGGCAGTCTATTTTTTTTATTTAGAAAGGCTGGAAATGGTATTTAATCTCTCCTCGGAGAGATTCAAATTAGATACTAAGTACAATGTACAACGTGGGTAGGTCGCAATGGCAAGCCAAACCAAACAAATGGACGCTTACAGCATAGCAGATGTTACAGAATTTGGATGAGCTGGAGTCGGATGGAGGATCAGATATTGAGCCTGAAACCTGAAAACTGATGACATTGTGGGGACTTCCTGTGATTCTGATGTTGACTTTGAGCCTCAGAAGCCTGAGAGACTGAACAGGTCTAACAGGGAAAGCATCCTTCTCCCCGTGCACCACAGCTCACCCAGGAGAGAAGAGAAGAAACATTGCCAGGTCGGCAGGTGTACACGGAAAAAAGGCCCATAAAAACTGTGTGCAGTACAACTGATTTCTTTTTGGGTCTTGCTCACACAAGGCACCGAAGCCGACTGTGATATCGGAGCATAATGAAGGACAGAAGAGGAGATTGATTCCTGTGTAAAGGTATGGGTAAGGGCACAATACAGTCTCCCGTACAATCAATACATTGATCTTTTTTTCATACATTTCCACAAATATTTCTTTATTCTTTATATTTGTGTTATGTACTATTTATCAAGTGTTGGCGCATGTGTTTACGGCAATTCATTTGACCTGTGCGCCTTGCGGGTTGATATTCTCTTTTACTCTTTACTTTGTAAATGAAGCTGTTACTGGACCATATTGCTTACTATAACTCTATTATTGGGCGGCAGTAAACGAAAGGTTGCAAGTTCAAATCCCGAGCTGGCAAGGTACAAATCTGTCGTTCTGCCCCTGAACAGGCAGTTAACCCAATCTTCCTAGGCTGTCATTGAAAATAAGAATTTGTTCTTATCTGACTTGCCTACTTAAATAAAAGATTAAAATAAAATAAATTACTAATCAAATATTTGAATCAAATGTATTACATTGTGGTGTTTTTTAAATTTATTTTTATGTCAAAAACGTGCTGCAGTATAATATAAAACATGCATTTTACATGCATTTTATTCACGTCAAAATATACAATATAAAATTAATCAAAATATACAAATTATTCTCAAGACATTCAATCAATCAATCATTTGATTTAGGTTGATAACAAAGCAGTAGATGAATCTGATGTGTTTGCTAAAGGGGGTGCCCCACAGCGTTCTCTGGCAGATACTTATAGGCTGAAAGGCTCAGCTGTTCGAGTGTTAAGACAGTTGGTAAAGCATCATTTCCCATCTCCTGACGACAAAAAATAATACAAAATCTACTTCCATCTGGGCTTGTTTTGGGACTATCAAAACTACTTCCTGTGTTTTGCAATCTTAAATAAGGCTGATGATTGAATCTTTTGGGGACAGATTGGATGTTGTATACCGTAATGGAAAAAAGTAGCTGTTTGCTCATTTGAAACAAATGATGGAGTTGATTTCCCTCGATGTGTGTTGGTTCAATGGGGATGGGCGGAGAAGGGAGGAAGTTGGAAGGAGGGAGGCAGAGCGAGGCGGTCTGCGGGAAGCTATTTGGCAATTTGGTCTGCAAACCAGAGCGTAATGGGCATTTTACATGACGTCCTCATCACACGAGACACGCTTAAGTAGTGCTCGGATACAGTCCCTGACAATGGCACAGATGTTCAAAGGGTTAAGACGTTTTCCCTTATCTTCCTCCGTCTCTCTCTCCTTGTGTCTCTCTCCCTCCGACATCATTTGTATGTACGCATGTTTGTCTGTGTGCATATGTTTTCTGACCAATTATTGTATGACTGATGCAATCGTGAGATAAGGCTGAGGCTTGGGAGAGAGGGGCAGGGCTTTGGGATAGGGATGGGCTGGTATACTGTATGATGACAACACACACACACACACACAGACGTGCATATGCACAGATGCATGTCAAAAGCATTGCCCATCAACTGAATATAAAGAAAATAATTGGTCTCTCTGTTCCTCTCCCCGTCCACTTTTTTCCTTCTCAACCCCTCCCGCCAGTCAGAAACCCAGCAGTGTCTGTGATCCTCTTCCTACTACGGTGCAGTTCTCTTTCTCTCTGTGTCTCTCTCTCTCTCTCTCTCTCTCTCTCTCTCTCTCTCTCTCTCTCTCTCTCTCTCTCTCTCTCTCTCTCTCTCTCTCTCTCTCTCTCTCTCTCTCTCTCTCTCTCTCTCTCTCTCTCGTGGCAATACCTTACAGTGCCTGAGGGATGAGGATAGTGTGTCTGAAAGAATGGCTATGCATATCGCTGAGGACCATCTGCACTATCGTAGTTCTCACACACACAGACTCTCCACCCCACGTCGCAAAAGAGGGCTGCAATCGTCTCCATACCAACAGGGGACCGCTGAGCAGCCTTATAATCATCCCTAACCACCACAGCGGCCCAGACAGACACTCAGCAGCCAGCCCTCCCCTTCGATAATGCATGAAGCTACTCCCAAATGTAACGTAATTATCTGAATGGCGGTTTGCCCTCTTCCCTGCCTGCTCTCAATGCATTTCTACTTGATGCTGGGGAAGATTGAGATCTGATGTGATTGAGAGAGCAGGGTGGACGCTCCATGTTGTAATGGAGATGGAGATGTAAATGTTTTTTAAACATGGCCCACAGGAAGTGAAGGGGTGTTGAACAATCACCATCATCACCACCATCATCGTAGTGATCATCATCACCATCATCATCATAGTGATCATCATCACCATCATCATCATAGTGATCATCATCACCACAATCATCATGGTGATCATTCATCACCATCATCATCATCATAGTGATCATCATCATCATCACCACCACCATCATCTTAGTGATCATCATCATCATCATCATCACTATCATCATCATAGTGGTCATCATCACCACCATCATCATAGTGATCATCATCATCACCAACCACATCATCATAGTGATCATCATCACCACCATCATCTTAGTGATCATTATCATCATCATCATAGTGATCATCATCATAGTGATCACTATCATCATCATCATAGTGATCATCATCATAGTGATCACTAGCATCATCATCGTGATCATCATCGTAACCATCTTCATCATAGTGATCATCATCACCATCATCATCATCATCATAGTGATCACCGTCATCATAGTGATCATCATCATAGTGATCATCATCATCACCATCATCATCAGTGACCATCATCATCAGTGACCATCATCAATATGATCATCATCATCATCATAGTGATCACTATCATCCTCATCATCATAGTGATCATCATCATCATCACCACCATCATCATAGTGATCATCATCACCATCGTCATCATCATGATCATCATCACCACCATCACCATAGTGATCATCATCCCCACCATCATAGTGATCATCATCACCACCATCATCGTCATCATCATAGTGATCATCATCACCACCATCACCATAGTGATCATCATCATAGTGATCATCATTACCCTCATCATAGAACCCCTCGTATCACATCCCTAGAAGCCAGTGTTTCTGAACACTAGTAATTATTTTCTCGGATTGGAGTTATAATCCCAAGCAAACAGCTTCCTGATAGCCATATCCCCCTATAGCTCTACACTCATATTCAACTCTGGACCTCAAAGCCAGTTCCACTGCTTTTTTCTCCCCATCGTTCCCCTGTAATCTGGGACTAATTTAGACCTGGGACACCAGGTGGGTGCAATTAATGAAAATCAGCAGTAGTCCGGACCTCGCAGGGTAAGACTTGAATACCCTCTATACCCTCACACTGTACACATGGCTTTTCCATTGGAAGAAGCAGTACCCTGAGATCAGAGGAGGGTGGTGGGATGAGCTATAAGAGGACGGGGTCATGGTATTGGCTAGAATGGAACAAAGTCAAACATGTGGTTTCCATTTGTTTGATGTGTTTGGTATCGTTCCATTTATTCCATGCCAGCCATTACAATCAGCCCGTCCTCCTATAGCTCCTCCAACCAGCCTCCTCTCACTGAGACGACCTATATGATAGAGACAACAGCACCCATCATTCTCCCTCTTTTTATTACCTTTCCATGAAGACTCTCTCTATCCCCCCATCTCATTGCACCAAACCACATTGCCTTTAACCCTCTCCCATTCTCCCTCCCTCTCCTCTCCTACAGATGCAGGATCTTAATTTGAGCAAGTTCACTACAGCTGGAAAATAATCCTACAGTAACAGGAAATGTGAATTATTATGTGGATTATAATTCATGGACATCTTTAGAAGCCTTTTTAGACCTTGGATACACTATAGGTTTGCGTTTCCTTTTGTGCAGGAAAATCCTCAGCATCAAATTAAGATCCTACACCTGTACTCTTTCTCCCTCATTTTCCCAGGGGCTCCACAGACACCCAGCCCTATTAGAAGGAGGAAATGAGCACATTAGGAGGGCGAGGAGGGGGTCTGCAGGAAACACACAAGGGATCCAGGCCCGGGGTAATGGAATTACTCTCCATTATCTTGCCAAGAGGATCCCATGTATACGGGGACTGCTGGATGACCAGATAGAGGTGAATAAGAGTTTGTGATAGTGTCTGGACACAGACCAGGGACGTTGGGGGTGTTGTACAGTGATGGTCTTGTTAGCTGGTTATTGGGCTGGTCACTCAAATGAGAAACTATTATTTGTGGGGTATTTGTGTCATTAGTCCATTGTTGATATAGTCCCAAAATGTTTTGCATGACGGATATCAAGTTTTCAAGATGCATAACTTTCAAAATACATACAGCCGGTATGATGCATACAGTGCATTCAGAAGGTATTCAGACTCCTTGACTTTTCCCACATTTTGTTACATCACAGCCTTATTCTAAAATGGATTAATATGTTTCCCCCCCTCATCAATCTACACACAATACCCACAATGACAAAGCAAAAACAGTTTGTTAGAATTTTTTTGCAAATGTATTGAAAATGTAACACAGATATAGCACATTTACATAAGTATTCAGACCCTTTACTCAGTACTTTGTTGAAGCACCTTTTGCAGCGATTACAGTCTTGAGTCTCCTTGGGTATGACGCTACAATCTTGGCACACCTGTATTTGGGAAGTTTCTCCCAATCTTCTCTGTAAATCCTCTCAAGCTCTGTCAGGTTGCATGGGGAGCATCGCTGCACAGCTATTTTCAGGTCTTTCCATGGATGTTCGATCAGCTTCAAGTCCGGGCTCTGGCTGGGCCACTCAAGGACATCCAAAGACTTGCCCCGAAGCCATTCCTTGGCTGTGTGCTTGGATTCGTTGTCCTGTTAGAAGGTAAACCTCCACCCTAGTCTGAGGTCCTCAGCACACTGGAGCAGGTTTTCATCAAGGACCTCTTTGTACTTTGCTCCAGTTATCATACCCTCATTCCGGACTAGTCTCCCAGTACCTGATGCAGAAAAACATCCCCATGCTTTATGGCAGGGATGGTCTCGAAGCACTACAGACAATTCCTTTGACCTCATGGCTTGGTTTATGCTCTGGAATGCACTGTCAACTGTGGGGCCTCATATAGACAGGTGTGTGTGCCTTTCCAAATCATGTCCAATCAATTGAAAGTACAACAGGTGGACTCCAATCAAGTTGTAGAAACATCTCAATGATGATCAATGGAAACAGGATGCACCTGAGCTCAATTTCAAGTCTCATGTCAAAGGGTCTGAATATTTATGTAAATCATTTATTTCTGTTTTTTCTTTATAATACATTTGCAAAAATATATAAAAACCTGTTTTTGCTTTGTCATTATGGGGTATTGTGTAGATTGATTAGATAATAAAAAAATAAAAAATAAACATTTTGGAATAGGGATGTAACGCAACAAAATGTGAAAAAATTCAAGGGGTCTGAATACTTTCTGAACGCACTGTTAATACAGCCGGTATGATGAATATATACAAATACAGCCGATATGATGAATATATACAAATACAGCCGATATGATGAATATATACAAATACAGCCGATATGATGAATATATACAAATACAGCCGATATGAGGCATATATATAAATACAGCTGGTGTGAGGCATATATGTAAATACAGCTGGTGTGAGGCATATATATAAATACAGCTGGTGTGAGGCATATATATAAATACAGCTGGTGTGAGGCATATATATAAATACAGCTGGTGTGAGGCATATATGTAAATACAGTCGGTATGATGCATATATATAAATACAGCCGATATGAGGCATATATGTAAATACAGCTGGTGTGAGGCATATACATAAATACAGCTGGTGTGAGGCATATATATAAATACAGCTGGTGTGAGGCATATACATAAATACAGCAGGTGTGATGCATATATATAAATACAGCTGGTGTGAGGCATATATGTAAATACAGCTGGTGTGAGGCATATATATAAATACAGCTGGTGTGAGGCATATATATAAATACAGCTGGTGTGAGGCATATATATAAATACAGCTGGTGTGAGGCATATATGTAAATACAGTCGGTATGATGCATATATATAAATACAGCCGGTGTGAGGCATATATATAAATACAGCTGGTATGATGCATATATATAAATACAGCTGGTATGATGCATATATATAAATACAGCTGGTATGATGCATATATATAAATACAGCTGGTGTGCGGCATATCCAGAAATACAGCCGGTGTGCGGCATATACAGAAATACAGCCGGTGTGAGGCATATCCAGAAATACAGCTGGTGTGCGGCATATACAGAAATACAGCTGGTGTGCGGCATATCCAGAAATACAGCAGGTGTGCGGCATATACAGAAATACAGCTGGTGTGCGGCATATCCAGAAATACAGCCGGTGTGCAGCATATACAGAAATACAGCCGGTGTGCGGCATATCCAGAAATACAGCAGGTGTGCGGCATATACAGAAATACAGCTGGTGTGCGGCATATACAGAAATACAGCCGGTGTGCGGCATATCCAGAAATACAGCCGGTGTGCGGCATATACAGAAATACAGCTGGTGTGCGGCATATCCAGAAATACAGCCGGTGTGCGGCATATATGTAAATACAACCGGTGTGAGGCATATCCAGAAATACAGCCGATATGAGGCATATCCATAAATACAGCCGGTGTGAGGCATATCCAGAAATACAGCCGGTGTGAGGCATATCCAGAAATACAGCCGGTGTGAGGCATATCCAGAAATACAGCCGGTGTGAGGCATATATATAAATACAGCCGGTGTGAGGCATATCCAGAAATACAGCCGGTGTGAGGCATATCCAGAAATACAGCCGGTGTGAGTCATATATATAAATACAGCCGGTGTGAGGCATATCCAGAAATACAGCCGGTGTGAGGCATATCCAGAAATACAGCCGGTGTGAGGCATATATATAAATACAGCCGGTGTGAGGCATATCCAGAAATACAGCCAGTGTGAGGCATATCCAGAAATACAGCCGGTGTGAGGCATATATATAAATACAGCCGGTGTGAGGCATTTCCAGAAATACAGCCGGTGTGAGGCATATCCAGAAATACAGCCGGTGTGAGGCATATATATAAATACAGCCGGTGTGAGGCATTTCCAGAAATACAGCCGGTGTGAGGCATATATATAAATTCAGCCGGTGTGAGGCATATATATAAATACAGCCGGTGTGAGGCATATCCAGAAATACAGCCGGTGTGAGGCATATATATAAATACAGCCGGTGTGATGCATATATATAAATACAGACGGTGTGAGGCATATCCAGAAATACAGCCGGTGTGAGACATATATATAAATTCAGCCAGTGAGAGGCATATATATAAATACAGGCGGTGTGAGGCATATATATAAATACAGCCGGTGTGAGGCATATATATATATAAATACAGCCGGTATGATGCATATATATAAATACAGCTGGTGTGTGGCATATCCAGAAATACAGCCGGTGTGCGGCATATCCAGAAATACAGCTGGTATGAGGCATATCCAGAAATACAGCCTGTGTGAGGCATATATGTAAATACAACCGGTGTGAGGCATATCCAGAAATACAGCCGGTATGAGGCATATCCAGAAATACAGCCGGTGTGAGGCATATATATAAATACAGCTAGTGTGAGGCATATCCAGAAATACAGCCGGTGTGAGGCATATCCAGAAATACAGCCGGTGTGAGGCATATCCAGAAATACAGCCGGTGTGAGGCATATATATAAATACAGCCGGTGTGAGGCATATCCGGAAATACAGCCGGTGTGAGGCATATCCAGAAATACAGCCGGTGTGAGTCATATATATAAATACAGCCGGTGTGAGGCATATCCAGAAATACAGCCGGTGTGAGGCATATCCAGAAATACAGCCGTGTGAGGCATATATATAAATACAGCCGGTGTGAGGCATATCCAGAAATACAGCCGGTATGATGCATATATATAAATACAGTCGGTATGATGCATATATATAAATACAGCCGGTGTGAGGCATATCCAGAAATACAGCCGGTTTGAGGCATATCCAGAAATACAGCCGGTGTGAGGTATATGTATAAATACAGCTGGTGTGAGGCATATCCAGAAATACAGCCGGTTTGAGGCATATCCAGAAATACAGCCGGTGTGAGGCATATATATAAATACAGCTGGTGTGAGGCATATCCAGAAATACAGCCGGTTTGAGGCATATCCAGAAATACAGCCAGTATCAGTCATATCCAGAAATACAGCCGGTATCAGTCATACCCAGAAATACAGCCGGTATGAGTCATATCCATATCCAGTCATATCCAGAAATACAGCCGGTATCAGTCATATGCATATCCATTCATATCCAGAAATACAGCCGGTATCAGCCATATCCAGAAATACAGCGGGTATGAGTCATATCCAGAAATACAGCCGGTATGAGTCATATCCAGAAATACAGCCGGTATGATTCATATCCAGAAATACAGCCGGTATCAGTCACATCCAGAAATACAGCAGGTATCAGTCATACCCAGAAATACAGCCGGTATGAGTCATATCCATATCCAGTCATATCCAGAAATACAGCCGGTATCAGTCATATCCATACCCAGTCATAGTCACATCCATATCCAGTCATATCCAGAAATTCGGCAGGTATCAGTCATATCCAGAAATACAGCCGGTATCAGTCATATCCAGAAATACAGCAGGTATCAGTCATATCCAGAAATACAGCCGGTATGAGTCATATCCATATCCAGTCATATCCAGAAATACAGCCAGTATCAGTCATATCCAGAAATACAGTCGGTATCAGTCATATCCAGAAATACAGCCGGTATGAGTCATATCCAGAAATACAGCCGGTATGAGTCACATCCAGAAACACAGCTAGTATGAGTCACATCCAGAAATACAGCCGGTATGAGTCACATCCATATCCAGTCACATCCAGAAATACGACAGTTATCAGTCATATCCAGAAATACAGCCGGTATGAGTCACATCCAGAAACACAGCCGGTATGAGTCACATCCAGAAACACAGCCGGTATGAGTCACATCCAGAAATACAGCCGGTATGAGTCACATCCAGAAACACAGCTAGTATGAGTCACATCCAGAAATACTGCCGGTATGAGTCACATCCATATCCAGTCACATCCAGAAATATGGCAGGTATCAGTCATATCTAGAAATACAGCCGGTGTGAGTCACATCCATATCCAGTCATATCCAGAAATACAGCCGGTATGAGTCACATCCATACCCAGTCATATCCAGAAATACGGCAGTTATCAGTCATATCCAGAAATACAGCCGGTATGAGTCACATCCATATCCAGTCATATCCAGAAATATGGCAGGTATCAGTCATATCTAGAAACACAGCCGGCATGAGTCATATCCATATCCAGTCATATCCAGAAATACGGCAGGTATCAGTCATATCCAGAAACACAGCCGGTATGAGTCACATCCAGAAATACAGCCGGTATGAGTCATATCCATATCCAGTCATATCCAGAAATACAGCCAGTATCAGTCATATCCAGAAATACAGCCGGTATCAGTCATATCCAGAAATACAGCAGGTATCAGTCATATCCAGAAATACAGCAGGTATGAGTCACATCCATATCCAGTCATATCCAGAAATACGGCAGGTATCAGTCATATCCAGAAACCATATCAGTCATATCCAGAAATACGGCAGGTATCAGTCATATCCAGAAACACAGCCGGTATGAGTCATATCCAGAAATACAGCCGGTATGAGTCATATCCAGAAATACAACAGGTATGAGTCACATCCATATCCAGTCATATCCAGAAATACGGCTGGTATCAGTCATATCCAGAAATACAGCCGGTATGAGTCATATCCAGAAATACAGCCGGTATGAGTCACATCCATATCCAGTCATATCCAGAAATACGGCAGGTATCAGTCATATCTAGAAACACAGCCGGTATGAGTCACATCCATATCCAGTCATATCCAGAAATACGGCAGGTATCAGTCATATCCAGAAACACAGCCGGTATGAGTCATATCCATACCCAGTCATATCCAGAAATACGGCAGGTATCAGTCATATCCAGAAACACAGCCGGTATGAGTCATATCCAGAAATACAGCCGGTATGAGTCACATCCATATCCATACCCAGTCATATCCAGAAATACAGCCGGTATGAGTCACATCCATATCCATACCCAGTCATATCCAGAAATACTGCAGGTATCAGTCACATCCATATCCATACCCAGTCATATCCAGAAATACAGCCGGTATCAGTCATATCCAGAAATACAGCCGGTATCAGTCATATCCAGAAACACAGCCGGTATGAGTCACATCCATATCCATACCCAGTCATACCCAGAAATACAGCCGGTATGAGTCACATCCATATCCAGTATCCAGAAATACGGCAGGTATCAGTCATATCCAGAAATACAGCCGGTATGAGTCACAT
This sequence comes from Oncorhynchus gorbuscha, assembly GCF_021184085.1. Classification (NCBI taxonomy): domain Eukaryota; kingdom Metazoa; phylum Chordata; class Actinopteri; order Salmoniformes; family Salmonidae; genus Oncorhynchus; species Oncorhynchus gorbuscha. Next base: position 81,948,535 of record NC_060185.1, read on the forward strand.
CCATATCCAGTCATATCCAGAAATACAGCAGGTCATCCATATCCATACCCAGACATCCAGAAATACAGCCGGTATGAGTCACATCCATATCCAGTCATATCCAGAAATACAGCCGGTATGAGTCACATCCATATCCATACCCAGTCATATCCAGGCATATCGTCAGGCATATACTAAATATCTTGAATACTTGATTACTTACAGGCAAAACATTATTGGACTGTGGACTAATGGAACAAACCAACATATTGTCCTTTAACTATTGCCCTGACCTCTGTGTTACTAGGAGGATGCAGTTCTCTTTGGGGGAAAGAGTGTGTGTGTGTGTGTGTGTGTGTGTGTGTGTGTGTGTGTGTGTGTGTGTGTGTGTGTGTGTGTGTGTGTGTGTGTGTGTGTGTGTGTGTGTGTGTGCGTGCGTGCGTGCGTGCGTGCGTGCGTGCGTGTGTTGAAATAATACCACAGTAATGTCGTGTTGTCATCCTACTATAAAGTTGGAACATTGGAACGAAGCAAGACATGCACCGCAGAGGAGGAACTTAAACAAATTCAGGGAAGAGCCACTTCCTCCCTCCCTCACCCCAAACCTCAGTCCCATTAGCACCCATTCACTTACTCTTCCACAGTACCGTACAAATTGCCTCGACTAACCTGTACCCCCCCCCCCGTACCGTACCCCTTGTGCAAGAACTCGTTATTGCGTTACTTTTTATTTTATTTCTTACTTTAGTTGATTTAGTAAAAAATGTCTTAACTCTGCTTTGAGCTCCAACTGCATTGTTGGTTAAGGGCGTTTCACAGCAAGGTTGTATTCAGCGCATGCTATAAAATCAAATTTGATGTGATTTGAGTGGTACCATATAGCTCTAAGACAACCGTCATAGCTCCTATTAGATGGCCTATGTTGAGTAGAAGACTGTTGGAAAGATGGAGTGTATTTATAGCTGGGGCCTGTTCTTCCTGGATGGGCTCTGTTATAGACATCTGGGGCGATGCTGCGGGAGGGAGGGCTTTCATTTGAACGTCTCTGCCTCCTATTCTTAGCTCCATTGTGCCGGCGTGTGATCCGGGAACACAATACAGTGCGGGGGGAGGTCTGCTGGTTCGGGGACTGTTCTGGAATCGCTCGGCTGAAGACGGACCACCTCTGTAAGGGTCAATTTACACTTGCGGGGTCCTTGTTAGGCTAGTGACAGGTGGGCCAGCGGGACACACAGGATAAGCGACTAGATAATATGCTTTCCCGGAGCTTATACGTGTGTGAGTAAGGGTTTCCACGGCAGCTTTGTTCAGTATGCAGATCAGCTCATCAAAATACATATATAAAGATATCCAGTTACGGTTCTGTGCAGAGCACACAGATGGTAAGGACAGTGCGTCCATAAGTCTGTGTGTAATTGTTTTCAAGTGAACAGGCACACCACACAGTCACAGTCACACACACATACACACGAACAGACCCAAACAGATGTGCACTCTTCCTTGGGAAAATACCTGCAGCCAGAACAAGTTTGACCATCCCAGTGGAAGATCCCCCCCCCCACCAGTTTCTTCCTAACTTGAAATCCCTTCAACATGAGGAATCTTTGTGCCTCCTCCACCTCTTCCCTCCCTCTGCCACCCACTATCACCCTGACCTCATTCACTATGTAACAGGGAACAGACATTTTCCTCCTTTCATTTTTCCCTCACTTTTTTCCTCCTTTTACCTTTTCGCTGGGCTGGGTGGTGGCTCTAGCCACTGGTCGTCTGAGTGCAGCCGTGGGTAATTGTATTTACAGATGGCATACGTGCTACCAGCGCAGGTACAGAGAAAGAGAGAGAGGAGGAAAGCGAGAGAGAGTGAGAAAGAGTCTCCCTGTTTCCCCTCCCTGCGGCCCACAGTACTCTCTGATGGGTAAGGACAGCTTGGCCATTTGGACCAGGGATCGTCTCTCTTGTCGTTACACTGGCTGTGTGAGTCTGATACACAGACAATTTTACCAGTCACTCTCTCTCTCTTTCTCTCGTCCATTCTGTTCATGGGTGTGTTACCCATGTGTTTATGTTTACAGTGTGTGAGAGTGTCTGTGTGTTGGGTTGTGTCTGCATTCATTGTGTGGAACTATACAGTCTCAAAATGCATTGGGAGATATTTCAAGGACAACACATTGCACTAGAAGTATATGCTGAAGGCTTTACCACATATAGATGAAATCAAATAAATACTGATAAACAGAAAGTCCAGCTATAGATACAGGGCATGCTCATTTTAACAACCATCATGTCAGACATTTACTGTTGATTGGACTATACTATCCACTATATGCCATAACTATTGTAGATGTCTTGTCAGAGGTCCTGTTACTATCGTATATATATATATATGTCATGTCTTGTCAAAGGTCCTGTTACTGTCGTCTATCTACCAATGTCATGTCTTGTCAGAGGTCCTGTTACTATCGTCTATCTACCAATGTCATGTCTTGTGAGAGGTCCTGTTACTATCGTCTATCTACCAATGTCATGTCTTCTCAGAGGTTCTGTTACTATTGTCTATATATATATATGTCATGTCTTGTCAGAGGTCCTTTTACCATCGTCTATCTACCAATGTCATGTCTTGTCAGGGGTCCTGTTACTATCGTCTATATATATATATATGTCATGTCTTGTCAGAGGGCCTTTTACTATCATCTATCTACCAATGTCATGTCTTGTCAGAGGTCCTTTTACCATCGTCTATCTACCAATGTCATGTCTTGTCAGAGGTCCTGTTACTATCGTCTATCTACCAATGTCATGTCTTGTCAGAGGTCCTTTTACTATCGTCTATCTACCAATGTCATGTCTTGTCAGAGGTCCTGTTACTATCGTCTATATATATATGTCATGTCTTGTCAGAGGGCCTTTTACTATCATCTATCTACCAATGTCATGTCTTGTCAGAGGTCCTTTTACCATCGTCTATCTACCAATGTCATGTCTTGTCAGAGGTCCTGTTACTATCGTCTATCTACCAATGTCATGTCTTGTCAGAGGTCCTTTTACTATCGTCTATCTACCAATGTCATGTCTTGTCAGAGGTCCTGTTACCATCGTCTATATACCAATGTCATGTCTTGTCAGAGGTCCTTTTACTATCGTCTATCTACCAATGTCATGTCTTGTCAGAGGTCCTGTTACCATCGTCTATCTACCAATGTCATGTCTTGTCAGAGGTCCTGTTACTATCGTATATATATATATATGTCATGTCTTGTCAGAGGTCCTGTTACTATCGTATATATATATATATATATATATATATATGTGTCATGTCTTGTCAGAGGTCCTGTTACTATCGTATATATATATATACATGTCATGTCTTGTCAGAGGTCCTGTTACTATCGTATATATATATATATATGTCATGTCTTGTCAGAGGTCCTTTTACTATCGTATATATATATATATATATATGTCATGTCTTGTCAGAGGTCCTGTTACTATCGTATATATATATATATATTATATATATATATATATATATATATATATATATATGTCATGTCTTGTCATGTCTTGTCAGAGGTCCTGTTACTATCGTATATACATATATATATGTCATGTCTTGTCAGAGGTCCTTTTACTATCGTATATATATATATATATATGTCATGTCTTGTCAGAGGTCCTGTTACTATCGTATATATATATATATATATGTCATGTCTTGTCAGAGGTCCTGTTACTATCGTATATATATATATATATGTGTCATGTCTTGTCAGAGGTCCTGTTACTATCGTATATATATATATATATATGTCATGTCTTGTCAGAGGTCCTGTTACTATCGTATATATATATATATATATATATATATATATGTCATGTCTTGTCAGAGGTCCTGTTACTATCGTATATATATATATGTCATGTCTTGTCAGAGGTCCTTTTACTATCGTATATATATATATATATATATATATATATATATATATATATATATATATATATGTCATGTCTTGTCAGAGGTCCTGTTACTATCGTATATATATATATACATGTCATGTCTTGTCAGAGGGCCTTTTACTATCTTCTATCCACCAATGTCATGTCTTGTCAGAGGTCCTTTTACTATCGTCTATCTACCAATGTCATGTCTTGTCAGAGGTCCTGTTACTATCGTCTATCTACCAATGTCATGTCTTGTCAGAGGTCCTGTTACTATCGTATATATATATATATATATATGTCATGTCTTGTCAGAGGTCCTGTTACTATCGTATATATATATATATATATATATATATATATATATATATGTCATGTCTTGTCATCCTGTTACTATCGTCTATATATATATATATATATATATATATATATATATATATGTCATGTCTTGTCAGAGGTCCTGTTACTATCGTATATATATATATATATATGTCATTTCTTGTCAAAGGTCCTGTTACTATCGTATATATATATATATATATATATATATATATATATATATATATATATATATATATATATATATGTCATGTCATGTCTTGTCAGAGGTCCTGTTACTATCGTATATACATATATATATGTCATGTCTTGTTAGAGGTCCTTTTACTATCGTATATATATATATATATATATATATGTCATGTCTTGTTAGAGGTCCTGTTACTATCGTATATATATATATATATATATATATGTCATGTCTTGTTAAAGGTCCTGTTACTATCGTATATATATATATATATGTCATGTCTTGTCAAAGGTCCTGTTACTATCGTATATATATATATATGTCTTGTCAGAGGTCCTGTTATATATATATATATATATGTCATGTCTTGTCAGAGGTCCTTTTACTATTGTCTATCTACCAATGTCATGTCTTGTCAGAGGTCCTGTTACTATCGTATATATATATATATATATATATATATATATATATATATATATATATATATATGTCATGTCTTGTCAGAGGTCCTTTTACTATTGTCTATCTACCAATGTCATGTCTTGTCAGAGGTCCTGTTACTATCGTCTATCTACCAATGTCATGTCTTGTCAGAGGTCCTGTTACTATCGTATATATATATATATATGTGTCATGTCTTGTCAGAGGTCCTGTTACTATCGTATATATATATATATATATGTCATGTCTTGTCAGAGGTCCTGTTACTATCGTATATATATATATATATATATATATATATATATATATATATATATATATATATGTCATGTCTTGTCAGAGGTCCTGTTACTATCGTATATACATATATATATGTCATGTCTTGTCAGAGGTCCTTTTACTATCGTATATATATATATATGTCATGTCTTGTCAGAGGTCCTGTTACTATCGTATATATATATATATATATGTCATGTCTTGTCAGAGGTCCTGTTACTATCGTATATATATATATATATGTGTCATGTCTTGTCAGAGGTCCTGTTACTATCGTATATATATATATATATATATGTCATGTCTTGTCAGAGGTCCTGTTACTATCGTATATATATATATATATATATATATGTCATGTCTTGTCAGAGGTCCTGTTACTATCGTATATATATATATGTCATGTCTTGTCAGAGGTCCTTTTACTATCGTATATATATATATATATATATATATATATATATATATATATATATATATATATATATATATACATGTCATGTCTTGTCAGAGGGCCTTTTACTATCTTCTATCCACCAATGTCATGTCTTGTCAGAGGTCCTTTTACTATCGTCTATCTACCAATGTCATGTCTTGTCAGAGGTCCTGTTACTATCGTCTATCTACCAATGTCATGTCTTGTCAGAGGTCCTGTTACTATCGTATATATATATATATATATGTCATGTCTTGTCAGAGGTCCTGTTACTATCGTATAGAAGAAATGACATATATATATATATATATACGATATGTCTTGACAAGACATGACTGTATATATATATATATATATATATATATATATATATATATATATAGATATAGTAACAGGACCTTTGACAAGACATACATATATATATATATATATATATATATATATATATATATATATATATATATATATATATATATATATGTCATGTCTTGTCAAAGGTCCTGTTACTATCGTCTATATATATATATATATATATATATATATATATATATATGTCATGTCTTGTCAGAGGTCCTGTTACTATCGTATATATATATATATATATGTCATTTCTTGTCAAAGGTCCTGTTACTATGTATATATATATATATATATATATATATATATATATATATATATATATATATATATATATATATATATATATATATATATATATATGTCATGTCATGTCTTGTCAGAGGTCCTGTTACTATCGTATATACATATATATGTCATGTCTTGTTAGAGGTCCTTTTACTATCGTATATATATATATATATATATATATATATGTCATGTCTTGTTAGAGGTCCTGTTACTATCGTATATATATATATATATATATATATGTCATGTCTTGTTAAAGGTCCTGTTACTATCGATATATATATATATATGTCATGTCTTGTCAAAGGTCCTGTTACTATCGTATATATATATATATATATATATGTCATGTCTTGTCAGAGGTCCTTTTACTATTGTCTATCTACCAATGTCATGTCTTGTCAGAGGTCCTGTTACTATCGTATATATATAATATATATCTTATATATATATCCTATATATATATATATATATATATATGTCATGTCTTGTCAGAGGTCCTTTTACTATTGTCTATCTACCAATGTCATGTCTTGTCAGAGGTCCTGTTACTATCGTCTATCTACCAATGTCATGTCTTGTCAGAGGTCCTGTTACTATCGTCTATCTACCAATGTCATGTCTTGTCAGAGGTCCTGTTACTATGTATATATATATATATATATATATATATATATATATATATATATATATATATATATATATATATATATATATATATGTCTTGTCAGAGGTCCTTTTACTATCGTCTATCTACATTTATCATGTCTTGTCAGAGGTCCTGTTACTATCGTATATATATATATATATATGTCATGTCTTGTCAGAGGTCCTGTTACTATCGTATATATATATATATGTATGTCATGTCTAGTCAGAGGTCCTGTTACTATCGTATATATATATATATGTCATGTCTTGTCAGAGGTCCTGTTACTATCGTCTATCTACATTTATCATGTCTTGTCAGAGGTCCTGTTACTATCGTATATATATATATATATATATATATATATATATATATATATATATATATATATATATATATATATGTCATGTCTAGTCAGAGGTCCTGTTACTATCGTCTATCTACCAATGTCATGTCTTGTCAGAGGTCCTGTTACTATCGTCTATCTACATTTATCATGTCTTGTCAGAGGTCCTGTTACTATCGTATATATATATATATATGTCATGTCTAGTCAGAGGTCCTGTTACTATCGTATATATATATATATATATATATATATATATATATATATATATATATATATATATATATATATATATATATATATATATATGTCATGTCTTGTCAGAGGTCCTTTTACTATTGTCTATCTACCAATGTCATGTCTTGTTAGAGGTCCTGTTACTATCGTCTATCTACCAATGTCATGTCTTGTTAGAGGTCCTGTTACTATCGTCTATCTACCAATGTCATGTCTTGTCAGAGGTCCTGTTACTATCGTATATATATATATATATGTCTTGTCAGAGGTCCTTTTACTATCGTCTATCTACCAATGTCATGTCTTGTCAGAGGTCCTGTTACTATCATCTATCTACCAATGTCATGTCTTGTCAGAGGTCCTTTTACTATCGTCTATCTATATATATATGTCATGTCTTGTCAGAGGTCCTTTTACTATTGTCTATCTACCAATGTCATGTCTTGTCAGAGGTCCTGTTACTATCGTCTATCTACCAATGTCATGTCTTGTCAGAGGTCCTGTTACTATCGTATATATATATATATATATATATATATATATGTCTTGTCAGAGGTCCTTTTACTATCGTCTATCTACCAATGTCATGTCTTGTCAGAGGTCCTGTTACTATCATCTATCTACCAATGTCATGTCTTGTCAGAGGTCCTTTTACTATCGTCTATCTATATATATATGTCATGTCTTGTCAGAGGTCCTTTTACTATTGTCTATCTACCAATGTCATGTCTTGTCAGAGGTCCTGTTACTATCGTCTATCTACCAATGTCATGTCTTGTCAGAGGTCCTGTTACTATCGTCTATCTACCAATGTCATGTCTTGTCAGAGGTCCTGTTACTATCGTATGTATATGTCTTGTCAGAGGTCCTGTTACTATCGTATATATATATATATGTATGTCATGTCTAGTCAGAGGTCCTGTTACTATCGTATATATATATATATGTCATGTCTAGTCAGAGGTCCTGTTACTATCGTATATATATATATATGTCATGTCTTGTCAGAGGTCCTGTTACTATCGTCTATCTACATTTATCATGTCTTGTCAGAGGTCCTGTTACTATCGTATATATATATATATATATATATATATATATATATATATATATATATATGTCATGTCTAGTCAGAGGTCCTGTTACTATCGTCTATCTACCAATGTCATGTCTTGTCAGAGGTCCTGTTACTATCGTCTATCTACATTTATCATGTCTTGTCAGAGGTCCTGTTACTATCGTATATATATATATATATATATATGTCATGTCTAGTCAGAGGTCCTGTTACTATCGTATATATATATATATATATATATATATATATATATATATATATGTCATGTCTTGTCAGAGGTCCTTTTACTATTGTCTATCTACCAATGTCATGTCTTGTTAGAGGTCCTGTTACTATCGTCTATCTACCAATGTCATGTCTTGTCAGAGGTCCTGTTACTATCGTATATATATATATATATATATATGTCTTGTCAGAGGTCCTTTTACTATCGTCTATCTACCAATGTCATGTCTTGTCAGAGGTCCTGTTACTATCATCTATCTACCAATGTCATGTCTTGTCAGAGGTCCTTTTACTATCGTCTATCTATATATATATGTCATGTCTTGTCAGAGGTCCTTTTACTATTGTCTATCTACCAATGTCATGTCTTGTCAGAGGTCCTTTTACTATCATCTATCTACCAATGTCATGTCTTGTCAGAGGTCCTGTTACCATCGTCTATCTACCAATGTCATGTCTTGTCAGAGGTCCTGTTACTATCGTATATATATATATATATGTCATGTCTTGTCAGAGGTCCTTTTACTATCGTCTATATATATATATGTCATGTCTTGTCAGAGGTCCTGTTACTGTCGTATATATATGTATATATATATGTCATGTCTTGTCAGAGGTCCTGTTACTATCGTCTATCGACCAATGTCATGTCTTGTCATACTCCCATTGCTTTTATATGTGTCAGTGTGTTCACTCTTCAAGTCCATATGTGGACAGTAGAGGGCACACTCCAGAAATGATGAATTGATGAAGAGGAGGGGGTGAAAAGAGGAAGAGTGGGGGGAAACACCACTTGCTCTTACCGTTCTCCGGGTGCTCCATCTCTCCGATACTGCCGTCCGGGGTGGTCCTCTCGTAGTGGTCCTCAGGCAGGGCCAGGGGCCCAATGCGGGGCCCCGATGACGATTTGGAGCTGGGGGTCTCCGATTCCTCCAATCCGCTGTCGTAGTAGCTGTGCTGGGAGGGGTCCTGCAGGTCTTGAGCCTGATTGGCCGTGGAGAAGGTCACTCGGCGATGGGGGAGCTGTGATAGGAAGAGAAGAAGGGACATGTTAGGTCGGTTGCACTCCATTGGTTTCATGAACAGCTCTGTGGATACGTGGTCCCTCGCTGGTTTGTGTGTGTGTGTGTGTGTGTGTGTGTGTGTGTGTGTGTGTGTGTGTGTGTGTGTGTGTGTGTGTGTGTGTGTGTGTGTGTGTGTGTGTGTGTGTGTGTGTGTGTGTGTGTGTGTGTGTGTGTGTGTGTGAAGGAGGGGATATGAGGGGGAAAGCAGCTGTCTGAGTCGTGTGTTTGATGGCAGCATAATTAAAATACAATTAGCCTTCCCACTTGTGCTGGCGTCGGACGTGACTCACTCATTCCTCTGGAGGGTACTGGGGACTGGAATGAGGTACAGAGGCTCACAGACACACACCACACAGGTGATTTAACTACTGCCTGCTACACACACCACACAGGTGATTTAACTACTGCCTGCTACACACACCACACAGGTGATTTAACTACTGCCTGCTACACACACCACACAGGTGATTTAACTACTGCCTGCTACACACACCACACAGGTGATTTAACTACTGCCTGTTACACACACCACACAGGTGATTTAACTACTGCCTGCTACACACACCACACAGGTGATTTAACTACTGCCTGCTACACACACCACACAGGTGATTTAACTACTGCCTGCTACACACACCACACAGGTGATTGAACTACTGCCTGCTACACACACCACACAGGTGATTTAACTACTGCCTGCTACACATACCACACAGGTGATTTAACTACTGCCTGCTACACACACCACACAGGTGATTTAACTACTGCCTGCTACACACACCACACAGGTGATTGAACTACTGCCTGCTACACACACCACACAGGTGATTTAACTACTGCCTGCTACACACACCACACAGGTGATTTAACTACTGCCTGCTACACACACCACACAGGTGATTTAACTACTGCCTGCTACACACACCACACAATCATTCACATCCCTAATGCACACTCACATAAAGGATGCTTTCATATCTCACACATGCGCACATACACAAATACACACAAGGAAGCAAACACACACATATATACACTCTCTGTGCGGAGTGTATTACCTCACAGTTAACTAAATCCTCCTTGACTGCTACAGCCAGGTCTGATAAAGAGGACGGGTGCGTCACAGATCCCTGAGGGACCCCCTGGCTGACAAGCACAGGCCCTCAATCACTATAGGAAGAGACAGGCCCGCAAATTGGGTCTGGGAAAGACTTAGAGAGCGCTGTCAAGGAGCTCACACTACACCAGCAACTATACTATCTCCAACTATAGAAACTGGCTTGCTCTCAGGAAGTCACTGAGACACACAGCTAAAGGGGAAATAAAGATAGAAATGTGTGGAGAGAAGGCAGAAAGACTAAGAGAGTGGGAAGTGTGAGAGAGAAAGTTGAAATAGGGAATGTTTTATTTCAATGGCTATTATTCTCCCTCTCTCTCCCTCTCTCTCTCTCTCTCCCTCTCTCTCCCTCTCTCTCTCTCTCTCTCTCTCTCTCTCTCTCTCTCTCTCTCTCTCTCGCTCTGTATCTCTCTCTCTCTGTCTCACTCTTGCTCTCTCCGTCTCTGTCTCTCTCACTTATAATTTTGTAAAAATCTCATATACACCACTCTTTATCTGCCACTGTGTCCATTAAACCCCAGACAAACCTACATAAAAAGCCACTATGAAATGTTTGTTTTCCTTTTTGTTTGTTTATTTCTTTGTTTCAGCAGCAAGACTTGTTGGAGTTGCCCTAGTACAGGCTGTAAATAGAAGAGGCTGCTCAGCAGGTTGTATCATGGGAAAGTGGAACAGCAGCTCCGTGGAACTATGAATATAGACTATAGAACCCCTAGAAACGTCAGTTGCATCCCAGTTCCACTTAAAACTGTGTAGCAAGGTGGCGACTTTATGTCGAGATGATCTCTGTCGATGAGTGAGGATCATTGTGTCATTATTACGACTGAAACATTTGTGTATAATGAAAGCTTTATTAAATTGTACTTGTGAAATTGATTTAAAGGTGCAATATGCAGAAATTTCTCAGCCATTTCCTAATTGCTCAATTCAGATTATGCAACTAAATAAGCAGTCATTGTACCATCTAAACCATCGTAAAATACCTTTTCAATAACCAAAAATATTGTATTGTCAGCTGTTTGAACCTGGTGTACAAAACCTAAAGTAAAAGATGCAAAAACTAAACTTAAGAACAGGAAGCATAGAAATTGCACACATAGAACAGATCTACCTCTGCTTGGACTTGCTTTCAATGAGAATTTGGTTGGGAAGCCCAAAAAGTTCAAACGAATAGGGAAAATACAGAATAATTAGCATCTCCATATTAACATAATGGCTGAAGATGGCTGAACAGCTCATTTCTGTCCATAGTCCTTTGGATAGTCAATTGAATTCTGTGTGTATGCATGTGTGTGGTGTTTACATTATCATCAACTTGTATGTGTAGAAGATATTTAAATATTTCAACCAAATTGAAAACATATTTCTACATAAAACATAATGACAGGGTCAGCGGATAGCACTAATCTCTGACCTAGACAGGACACCTGTCCAAAATAAAAAAGATGTAAGATAAAAACACCCACAATCCTCTTTTGCTCCTGATAGAGCCAACAAGCCTCCTCTCCTCTCCTAACTGAAGAAACAGTTATTGTTTTCCACCTCATGTCTATAGCCCTTGGCTAAGATGTGGAGGAAGTAGCTAAATGAAAGACTGAAGTGGATTCATCCATTGAGATAACGCATGGCCGTGCATGCGGCCAGCTGCCCGTACAGACAGATAGGAGGGGTCCTTCAGTAGCTGACAGGGAGACACATTGTCCTTCTTCAGATTATTAAAACAAGACACTGAACAATGCAAGACTGGATACCCTCCATTGCCTCTCGGCTGTGTTTGTGAGGTTTGAGGTGGAATGTGGAGATAGCAAGGCTGAATATGTTTTCTCCCTCCCTTTTCCTCTGTACTGCAGCTGTTACTCTTTCCCCATCTTCATACTGAACACAATGGAGGGGTAGCCTTATTACAAGAAGCTCGAAGCAACACAGAGTGTGTGTGTGTGTGTGTGTGTGTGTGTGTGTGTGTGTGTGTGTGTGTGTGTGTGTGTGTGTGTGTGTGTGTGTGTGTGTGTGTGTGTGTGTGTGTGTGTGTGTGTGTGTGTGTGTGTGTGTGTGTGTGTGTGTGTGTGTGTGTGTGTGTGATAGAGAGAGAGAGAGAGAGAGAGAGAGAGAGAGTGTGTGAGAGAGAGAGAGAGAGAGAGAGAGAGAGAGAGAGAGAGAGAGAGAGAGAGAGAGAGAGAGAGAGAGAGAGAGAGAGAGAGAGAGAGAGAGAGAGAGAGAGAAATCCTCATTAAGACTGGTTGAGAAAATATGATGCATTCTTATGATTGTTTCTCACTATCAAGTATGCATGGACACACACTCATGTGACGACAACATCTCACACACAAACACATTGTACACACGCATGTAGGCACACACACACACACTCACACACACACACACACACACACACACACACACACACACACACACACACACACACACACACACACACACACACACACACACACACACACACACACACACACACACACACACACACACACACACACACAATGTCAAGCTTCTTGTAATGATAATGCTACCTCTCCATTGTGGTCAGTATGAAGATGGGGAAAGAGTAACAGCTGCAGTACAAGAGATAGTGAGAGAAAGAGAGAGTGAGAAAAAGAGAGTGAGAGAAAGAGAGAGTGAGAGAAAAAGAGAGATAGAGTGAGATTATGAATGCTATTCATGCCACCCGGAGAGACAAAACTACAGCTCCTGTTGCTAATGCTGAGCGGTTGCACGGACACACACACATGCGCGCATACACACGAGCTCACACACTGAGCAGCCCCGGAGCCAAAACAGCACTCAACCACAAACAAAAAGCTCCCTTCATCCCTCTCTCTCCATTTTTCTCCCTCTCTCTTTCTACCTCTCTCTCGCTTTATCTGCCAAATCCTGCTCTCTCTCTCTAGTTCCCCTGGCCCTAGTCAAGCAGGGCAGGAGTATGTTAGGCATGAGAACTATGCCGCAGGCTACGATTGGCTCAACGGTAAAATGCACCTGCAGTACTAAGTACCTGCATCAGGCGCTCCAAAAATGAAACAATAATGTGCCAGGACAAATGGAATGCTGGGGGATTTTTGTAACGATTTCAAGCTGGCAGACGCTAGAATTTAGTTGCCATAGGGCAGAGTAAGGGAGGAGGTAGAGAGATGAAGGGAGAAGGAGGAGATGGCAGCGAGAGCGATAGAGAGAGAAAGAAAGAGAGAAAGAAAGAGAATGTGTGCATGTGTGTCAGTTTGAATGGAGGGAACACTGATGTAGGGAGATCATAGGGCACGTCTAGATGGAGAAGAGGTGATATGGTCTCATAAGAACTGATCAGTACAGGGAGAAGAGGTGATGTGGTCTCATAAGAACAGATCAGTACAGTGAGAAGAGGTGATGTGGTCTCAGATGAAGTGATCAGTACAGGGAGAAGATGTGATGTGGTCTCATAGTAAGAACTAATCAGTACAGGGAGAAGAGGTGATGTGGTCTCATAGTAAGAACTAATCAGTACAGGGAGAAGAGGTGATGTGGTCTCATAGTAAGAACAGATCAGTACAGGGAGAAGAGGTGATGTGGTCTCATAAAAACTCATCAGTACAGGGAGTAGATGTGATGTGGTCTCATAAGAACAGATCAGTACAGGGAGTAGATGTGATGTGGTCTCATACGAACAGATCAGTACAGGGAGTAGATGTGATATGGTCTCATACGAACAGATCAGTACAGGGAGTAGATGTGATGTGGTCTCATACGAACAGATCAGTACAGGGAGTAGATGTGATGTGGTCTCATAAGAACAGATCAGTACAGGGAGTAGATGTGATGTGGTCTCATAAGAACAGATCAGTACAGGGAGTAGATGTGATGTGGTCTCATAAGAACAGATCAGTACAGGGAGTAGATGTGATGTGGTCTCATAAGAACAGATCAGTACAGGGAGAAGAGGTGATGTGGTCTCATAAGAACAGATAAGGGAGAAGAGGTGATGTGGTCTCATAGTAAGAACTGATCAGGGAGAAGAGGTGATGCGGTCTCATAGTAAGAACAGATCAGTACAGGGAGAAGAGGTGATGTGATCTCATAAGAACAGATAAGTACAGGGAGAAGAGGTGATGTGGTCTCATAAGAACAGATAAGGGAGAAGAGGTGATGTGGTCTCATAGTAAGAACTGATCAGGGAGAAGAGGTGATGCGGTCTCATAGTAAGAACAGATCAGTACAGGGAGAAGAGGTGATGTGATCTCATAAGAACAGATAAGTACAGGGAGAAGAGGGGATGTGGTCTCATAGTAAGAACTGATCAGGGAGAAGAGGTGATGTGGTCTCATAGTAAGAACTGATCAGGGAGAAGAGGTGATGCGGTCTCATAGTAAGAACTGATCAGTACAGGGAGAAGAGGTGATGTGGTCTCATAGTAAGAACTGATCAGTACAGGGAGAAGAGGTGATGCGGTCTCATAGTAAGAACTGATCAGTACAGGGAGAAGAGGTGATGTGGTCTTATAATAACTGATCAGTACAGGGAGAAGAGGTGATGTGGTCTCATAGTAAGAACTGATCAGGGAGAAGAGGTGATGTGGTCTCATAGTAAGAACTGATCAGGGAGAAGAGGTGATGTGGTCTCATAGTAAGAACTGATCAGGGAGAAGAGGTGATGTGGTCTCATAGTAAGAACTGATCAGGGAGAAGAGGTGATGCGGTCTCATAGTAAGAACTGATCAGTATAGGGAGAAGAGGTGATGTGGTCTCATAGTAAGAACTAATCAGTACAGGGAGAAGAGGTGATGTGGTCTCATAGTAAGAACAGATCAGGGAGAAGAGGTGAAGTGGTCTCATAGTAAGAACTGATCAGTACAGGGAGAAGAGGTGATGTGGTCTCATAGTAAGAACTGATCAGGGAGAAGAGGTGATGCGGTCTCATAGTAAGAACTGATCAGTACAGGGAGAAGAGGTGATGTGGTCTCATAGTAGGAACATATCAGTACAGGGAGAAGAGGTGATGTGGTCTTATAAGAACTGATCAGTACAGGGAGAAGAGCTGATGGGGTTTCATAGTAAGAACTGATCAGTACAAGGAGAAAAGGTTATGTGGTCTCATAGTAAGAAGGGATCAGTACCATAGGGATATTTTGAGGCCTACCTGAAATCTAGCCTCAGTTCCAAACATAACCTTTTGGGATAGAGCACATATTACCAAGATGTGTACAGCTGGTTTCATCACTATCAAACATAACATGTTCTAATGTGCAGCATTATGCTTCTCCAGAATGTGGTCTGTAGTGTTTGAAACACATCAACACATGATTTCTAAGCAACAGCCTATTGCACATACATGTCTATGGATAGTACCATATGTGGCCAGATTCAGGGTTGAGGGCGTCTGATGCTATTTCCTAGTGCAGTTTAAAAAAATAACAAGATGAATAATACTTAATAATGTATATATATATAGTGTATATATACAGTATATTTGAAGAGTTTAATTCCAAAAAGATATATATCTACTTTCAGAAAAGTTGGTCAATTTGCTTTTATTCTGGAAAGAAATGATGAATGAGATTGGTGTGTTTTTTCAATATCTATCTAATCATGGAATGTGTTTGTTGAATGATAGTATATCACTTGATGGTTTCACTTCAGATACCAAAAATCATGTTTTTTGTTTGTTTTGAAAAACAGTATATATCTGCCTCACTCTCAGAGAAATAAGAAGCACTGCTAGTTTTTACACCGTCTAACGTAACACATAACTAAATTTATTATAAAGAACTGTACAAATGATACATTTGCGAGGTAAAAATAATAATGAATTAATACAGTAATATGAGATCTGCATGTAAAACATTTACATTGGACATTTTAGTCATTTATCAGATGCTCTTATCCACAGCGACTTACAGTTAGTGCATTGATCTTAAGATAGCTCGCTGGCACAACCACATATCACAGTAAAATATACAGGATACAAACATTCTATTCTAGCTAAACAATGAACATATAGCTATTTGGAAAAAACCTCGTTGTAATACATCTTAAATCTCCAAATAAAAAAATCTGAGCGCAATAATATTTTACACACACATGAAGGTACAGTACCTACAAGCAATCATTTCTATTGAAGAAAGTCAAATGTGAAAACGTGATGAATATATAATTTGGGAAATAAACTCTTCATTTAGTATTGTATATTTATTTTGTACAGAAATTACTTCTTGAATGTGTGAAATTGCATTTCCCTTAATTACAAACAGGTCCAGAGTCCTTCTGTAGCTCAGTTGGTAGAGCATGGTGCTTGTAATGCCAGGGTAGTGGATTCGATCCCCGGGACCACCCATACGTAGAATGTATGCACACATGACTGTAAGTCGCTTTGGATAAAAGCGTCTGCTAAATTGCATATATTATATTATTATTATTAAATATGAATAGAAAGTCTAGTTTAGCGACATAGAAAACACATAGGGAGAAAAGCAGGATCCATGATTGGCTGAGATAATGGAGGGGGGTTAATAGAGAGACTATTTCCTGGAGGACAATGCCATGCTGACTCATGCCTTTAGATGTGAATTCTCAAAGAGATGGGTTGGGCTAAGGCATAAGAGGGTGTGAACAATCCCGAATGGGCATAAACAAAGATGAGCTCTCTAGAAAGTGTGAGAATCATTCAAGACTATTTTCTCCTACTTGTCTCCAAAGTGGGATAACAAGTTCATAGAATTTCAAAGAAGCATAATGTTCCCTAACTGCAGTGTCTGATATAACATGTTGAAGCTCTGAGTCTCTACTTTTGTCAAATAGAAATAAACTCATGTTCCTGAATTCAGTCACATTTATGGGTTAAACAGACAAACCTTTCCCAGAATGATGGTTTGACCACAAGGAGTTTAAATAGGAATGATGTCATACACATGCAACCACAGAGTTTGTTTTGCAAATAGGAGACAATATTTGAATGTGGGCATATGACTTCCACATAGAAGGGCAGTCAGAGGTGGTTTCAGAGCACATTCACTACTGCTGCATGGTACACCGAAACTTTTTCCATACTAGAAGATGAAAAAACGGTTCGGTACTAGAATTTCTGTTACTTTCGGTACATCTGTCAAATGTGCCTCACTGATCAAGCCTGTCTATTAGCACAGCAGACTTCTTATAGTAGAGCACCCTATCTGCTCCACTTACTCACTACTAGCCTGCACTGGGAGTTTGGGCTGTAA
Organism: Oncorhynchus gorbuscha; assembly: GCF_021184085.1. NCBI lineage: Eukaryota > Metazoa > Chordata > Actinopteri > Salmoniformes > Salmonidae > Oncorhynchus > Oncorhynchus gorbuscha. Next base: position 81,966,700 of record NC_060185.1, read on the forward strand.
TCATGTTAGCTCCCCTCTCAAGCACAGAAGTTAACAACCTTGAAGAAATGTTGAAACTGTTAATTACTGTTCGCAAAACAATGTCCTTACAGGCTAGAACACATTACAATGCAAGAAGATGCCGGTAGCTTCCAGTTTTGTAGGCTAACTTTCATTGTTAGCTAAAGCTAACATCAATTCACTACCCTAGTACTTTGTTTGTGATCATATGCAAATCATAACACAACATATGCAGATTTCATTGCTGATTGCCAGCTAAAACTGGCAATCATTCACTTATTCAGTCTCTCAAACGTCTCTCCCAGAGATGATCTATTGCAAACTGACTGTGCTCCGACGCTTCCTGAATGTCATCATTAATAGTTAGAGAGGCATTTTATAAAACAAGCAACTTCTATGCCAATGTAGTTGATCAGTACCACAAATAAGTCCCAAATGGAAGGGAAACAGATTGTTTATCATCCGTAGCCCCATGAAATCAGCCAAAACAAGCTCAATATCTCAGTGCATGCACACACTCCTATTGAATATGCACCTGTATTGTGAATAGGTCCAGGCTACATAATGATTAACCCAGTTCATCAATATAGCTTTACCATTCAAATAAATGATTACCATTATGTTGTTATGTAGTCAGATTGGTAAACACTAAGTCAAAGTGATTGCATGATTGTCTAATTGATTCATTAATGCATACATGGCTGTCTGGAAAATGTTGATATAAAAAAATTCAAATGTGATATTGAACTCAAAAGATGCCCTGCGATTGAACAGAGCAGTCAGCTGAGTTTATCTGTCGAGATCAAGAGCCACTTAGTTACCTTGGCTAACGTCTTATTTTTTTTGCTGTGGGATCGTTTTGATATCGTGTATCGTGATAGCATTGAGTATTGTGATACTAAATCTGGTATCGAAGTCGAATTGCTGGTATCGTGACAACACTACAAATACAAATGAGTGCTTTGGTCATAGTTTGCACAAGCATAGAAGTGTGAAGGTTCCCGAGTGGTACAGTGGTCTAAGGCAATGCATTTTAGTGTTTGAGGCGTCACTACAGACACCCTGGTTCGAATCCAGACTGTATCTGAACGGACGTGATTGGGAGTCCCATAGGGCAGCGCACAATTGGCCCAGCGATGTCCAGGTAGGCTGTCATTGTAAATATGAATTTGTTCTTAAATAACTTGCCAAGTTAAAAAATAAATAGACACCTGACAGGCCAAAATGTCAACTGTTTAAATCATCTATGTCAAGAGATAATGGTTTAAAGAACGCACACATACATAGCGTACTGTGCATACAGACACAAAAGATTGCGCACCCACGTAGCTGCGTGAGCAACACACACACAGAATGTGACCTCAGAGCAGAACACTTCTCCTCTGAGCTGATATATATTATGATGTGTGTGCAGTGTGACCAGTGACAGAAGGAAGGTAACATGACCTCTCTATCGCGTGGGAACCATCATTATGCACCGGAGAAAGAACTTTCCGCATGCCTTTCTCTCTCTCATTCCCTTACTCATCTCTCTCACCCTCCTCTTTTTTCTCTCCCTGCCCTCTCGCTCTGTTTCACCTTCTCGCTCTCTCTTTCCCTGACTCCGCTCTCACCCTCCTCTCTTTTCTCTCTCTGCCCTCTCGCTCTGTTTCACCTTCTCGCTCTCTCATTCCCTGACTCCGCTCTCACCCTCCTCTCTTTTCTCTCTCTGCCCTCTCCACTCTTTCTCTCTGATCCCTTCCTTTCTCTCTATGTATCTTTCTTTAACCAATTCAGCACTCCATTTACTCTCTCTCTCTCTCTCCTCTCTCTCTCTCTCTCTCTCTCTCTCTCTCTCTCTCACTCATTCTCTTTGTCTCTCTCTTCATCTCTCTCTTCATCTCTAGTAGGTTATCTTTTTTAGTTCTCATCTGTTTTCAAGTGGTAGCAGTCCTTCATTCCTGTACCCTGGGCAGGTGCATAACGTGTGTGTGAGAACCTACAAACAGTGAGCTAGGAGAGTCTTATTGCCAGTAAATCTATCGTGTGCCTGGCAGGACAAACAGCTATAACTCTGACACACACTCAACCTAGCATTTCACTCCTGAAGTGCACACATGCAGAGAGGCACGTAGGCCTAACAGTCAAAAACAGCCAATGGTAACAAAAGGAAAACAGACTTAGAGTGATTGTCATGATTATGTTGTTTAGATGAAACACATTATATACATATTTACCTACATATTTACCTATATTTACCTGCACCTACATATTTATTTATTTAATTTCAAACATCACATTTCTCTAGTCGCCCCTTTTAAGTTATTTATAATAATGAACAATATCAACAAAATGTCTACAATAAGTGGTCGGTTTGGTCGGTGTTGATCATTTTTTGGTTTATCGTCCCAGTTCTAACACACACACACGTCTCCCTCAGTCTACCGAGACACAGGGGAAACAGGTCTGACAAGTATGTTTGTGTCCGTGTTTGTGTCATAGTAAGAGCATTGCCGACAGTGACGGAACACACTGACTCACAGACCCAGGAACGAGGCTGGCGACACACATAGACAAACACACATAAACCATCCCTTTGCTACAAGGCTGTGGGAAATTCCCCCGTCTTCATGAAATGAACTCGAATATATCAAGGCACTTCAGCATATCATTTTCAATTTACCGCCTCACTGCCCCAAATATATCACCTATCAAAGGGCTCAAATAAAAAGGACCAAAAAAATAGGGTGCCATTCACAGAGTTTCACTTGTATGCCAAGGTAACCTGTCTAAATGACGATCACCCTGGAAGCACTCACATCTGTAACCATGAAGTGCTTTGAAAGGCTGGTCATGGCTCACATCAACACCATCATCCCAGACTCCCTCCACCCACTTATTCACATACCGCCCCAACAGATCTACAGATGACACACTCTCTATTGCATCTCCATGCTGTACTCTCCCACATGGACAAGAGGAACACCTATGTGAGAATGCTGTTCATTGACTACCATAGTAGTGCCCTCCATGCTCATCACTAAGCTGAGCATCACCCTGGGACTGAACACCTCCCTCTGCAACAGGACCCTGGACTTCCTGACGGGCCACCCCCGGGTGGTGAGGGTAGGCATAAACACACCCGCCACACTGACCCTCAACACAGGGGGCCCTCGGGGGTGTGTGCTTAGTCCCCTCATGTACTCCCTGTTCACCCACGACTGAGTGGCCGTGCATGACTCCAACACCATCCTTAACTGTAGATGACGGTGATAGTCCTGATCACGACGGCGATGAGACAGCCTCCGGGGAGGAGGTCAGAGATCTAGCAGTGTCGTGCCAGGACAACCTCTCCCTCAACGTCAGCAAGACAAAGGAGCTGATCGTGGACTACAATAAAACAGAGGGCCGAGCACGCCCCCATTCACCTCGATGGAGCTGTAGTGGAACGGGTTTTCATATCAAGGTTCGATCATGGGCCAGAAACACCAACACAGTCATGAAGAGGGCACGACAATGCCTCTTCTCCCTCAGGATGGCTGAAAAGATTTGACATGGGCCCTCAAATCCCCAAAAAGTTATATAGTTGCACCACTGAAAGCATCTTGACTGGCAACATAACCACATTTTATGGCAACTTTTTATAGCAACTGCTTGGCATATAGAGGGTAGTGTGTACTGCCCAGTACATCACTGGGGCCGAGCTCCCTGCCATCCAGAACCTCTACACCAGGTGTCAGAGGAAGTCCCTAAAAATGGAAAGTGGTACCAATGCACTAAGTCTGGAACCAACAGGACCCTGAATAACTTCTTCCCCCAATCCATAAGACTGCCAAATATACTGAACATAAATATAAACGCAACATGCAACAATTTCATTGAGTTTAGTGAGTTACAGTCCACATGAGAAAATCAGTCAATTGAAATGAATTAATTAGGCCCTAATCTATGGATTTCACATGACTGGGAATGTTGGTCCCAGATACAGTACTTAAAAAAAGGGCCTCACAATGGGCCTCAGGATTTCGTCCTGGTATTTTTTTGCATTGAATGTAGTGCCAAATTCTCTCAAATGACGGAGGTGACTTATAGTAGAGACATGAACATGAAATCATCTGGCAACAGCTCTGATGGGCATTCATTCCTGCAGTCAGCATGCAAATGGCATGCACCCTCAAAACTTGAGACATCTGTGGCATTGTGTTATGTGACAAAACTGCACATTTTAGAGTGGCCTTTTATTGTCCCCAGCACAAGCTGCACCTGTGTAATGATCATGCTGTTTAATCGGCTTCTTGATATGCCCCACCTGTCAGGTGGATGGATTATATTGACAAAGGAGAAATGCTCACTAGCAGGGATGTAAACAAATGTGTTCAGTGTAGTTAGTTAAATAGTTAACCAAATAGCTGCTGCTGCTACTGTTTATTATCTATCCTGTTGCCTTGCCATTTTATTCCTAGTTATATGTACATATCTACCTTGACTCAGTACTGGTACCCTGTGTATGTAACCAAGTTATCATTACCCATTGTCTGTTTATTATTACTTTTACGTGTTAGTAACTTTCAATTATTTTCTCATTTCTTTCTCTTTGCATTGTTGGGAAGGGCTCATAAGCATTTCATTGTTAGTCTACTCCTGTTGTTTACGAAACATTTAACAAAAAAACATTTTATTTGATTGATTTGATTCTGAATTTAGATTTTCAGAAGCCACTCACTTCAGCAACTTTTACTTTTCAACTTGTATACTATTCATGGGCCTTGAAGACAGACGCATACTTAAATACAAGTTTCCACTTTCCGAAGCACTGGGTGTTTGTTGCATAAACACACAGGCTCACAAGCACACACACGCACACTCATACATAAACATTCCATCTGTGGTGCCTTTTCTCCTTGAGCAATGCTAAGATAATTTTTGGGGAGAAATGCCCAAGAGAAAACATTTAAAAGCAAAGGGTGACAATGTTCATTATCGTCACTTTCTCATTCGCGCCTAGAGCGAGTGCTGGCACCGAGAGACAGAGAGGAGGAAGAGAGAAGAGAGGATGAGGAGTAGGAGGAGAAGAAGCCTCTTGGGAGACTGCTCATCCCTTGGGGGGTCTATGGGAAGGGTAGCGGGGTTCAAGACAAGCCCCCCCCTCCCCTCGCCGCCTTTATAAAATGTATGTGACCCCATTCCATCAAATGTATCATGTGGTTAGTAGCACAAACAGGTGTGTGTGTGTTTGTGTGTATTTGTTTGCATATGTGTGGTTTCCGACAAGCCCAGTTGAACTAACAACATGTTCTCCCGCACCAAGCCATGTCTGTCTGTCTATGCCGATGTGGTTTGATATCAATGACTCACACATACAGGTACCCACATCGGTCATTCTCCCTCTCCATAACTCTCCATCCCCCAGTATGTCAAAGACACTCAAAGGCTCAAACTGCAACATGTTATTAATGATCTTCTTCCCTATCTCCTCTCCTTCTCTCACTCTCTCCTCTCCTTCCTTCCCTCTCTCCTCTCCTTCCTTCCCCCTCTCTTCTCCTTCCTTCCCTATCTCCTCTCCTTCCTTCCCTCTCTCCGCTCCTTCCTTCCCTCTCTCCTCTCCTTCTTTCACTCTCTCCTCTCCTTCCTTCCCTCTCCTCTCCTTCCCTATCTCCTCTCATTCCTTCCCGCTCTCCTCTCCTTCCTTCCCTCTCTCCTCTCCTTCTTTCACTCTCTCCTCTCCTTCCTTCCCTCTCTCCTCTCCTTCCTTCCCTCTCTCCTCTCCTTCTCTCACTCTCTCTCTCATCGACACACAGCACCAGTCAAAAGTTTGGACACACCGACTCTTTCTTTTCATTCTTTTAGTAAATTTTCAACATAGTAATAGAGAAGACATCAAAACTATGAAATAACACATGGAATCATGTAGGAACCAAGAAAAGTGTTAAACAAATCAAACTATATTTTATATTTGAGAATCTTCAAAGTAGCCACCCTTTGTCTTGGTGACAGCTTTGCACACTCTTGGCGTTCTCTCAACCAGCTTCACCTGGAATGCTTTTCCAACATTCTTGAAGGAGTTCCCACATATGCTGAGCACTTTTTGGCTGCTTTTCTTTCAATCTGTGTTCCAACGCATCCCAAACCATCTCAATTGGGTTGAGGTAGGGTGTTTGTAGAGGCCAGGTCATCTGATGCAGCACTCCATCACTCTCCTTCTTGGTCAAATAGCCCTTATACAGCCTGGAGGTGCGTTGGGTCACTGTGCTGAGGTGACTACCTCGAAGCTGGTTGAGAGAATGCCAAGAGTGTGCAAAGCTGTCATCAAGGCAAAGTGTGGCTACTTTGAAGAATCTCAGATATAAAATATATTTCGATTTTTTAACGCTTTTTTGGTTACTACATGATTCCATATGTGTTATTTCATAGTGTTGATGTTTTCCCTATTATTCTACAATGAAGAAAATAGTAAACAATTCAGAAAAACCCTTAAATGAGTAGGTGTGTCCAAACTTTTGACTGGTACTATATATGCAATGAAATACACATACATGTTCTTCATACTCTGTCTCTCTTTCTCTCCCTCTCTTTTCCTGGGTCAGAAATGTTATTATATGTGTGATGAGCTGTCAGTGAGGTATGGCAGCCCAGTACTGTGTGTTCTCCCAGGTCTTCATGTGGAACACGTTTCTACTGTAAGGAATGTAGAGGAGGTAATTGGATCCAGGAGATTGCTTCGGGAAGACGGGATGGTGGAGAAGGAGAAGAAAAGGTAGAGAGCGATGAAGAGAAGAGCTCTTCTATTCAGAGAAAACGAGTGTTAGGGAAACCTCTTCATCCTCATTCACTCACCCTCTCTCAGTATCTGAAATAAAAAAAATTCTCTCTTGCTCCCTCTCTCTCTCTGAAACCTATTCCTCTCTCTCTCGCTCTCTCTGAATGAGAACGAACCTTGTGAATGATATTCGGCTAAACTAAAGTAAATAGTTTAGCAGTCTCATCGGAGTGGAGGTGTGAGGGAACTTAGAGTCTGTGTGAGCATTAGGAGCTTAAATGCTTCCTTCGGGCCCAGTTCCAAAGCAGCGTCGGGTTCACCTAATCAAGAACCCACTACCCATCACCCCCTTGGAGCCAACAGGAGTTACAGTGAATTGAAATGCAGCTACTGGGATGAAGTACAGCGACTGGGATGAAGTACGGCTACTGGGATGAAGTACGGCTACTGGGATGAAGTACGGCTACTGGGATGAAGTACGGCTACTGGGATGAAGTACGGCTACTGGGATGAAGTACGGCTACTGGGATGAATTACGGCTACTGGGTTGAAATACGGCTACTGGGATGAAGTACGGCTACTGGGATAAAGTACGGCTACTGGGATGAAGTACGGCTACTGGGATGAAGTACGACTACTGGGATGAAGTACGGCTACTGGGATGAAGTACGGTTACTGGGATGAAGTATGGAACCATTTGGTTAATTATGTCGTAATAATAGTGTTTACCTACCACCTATTTCTATCTTCTATTTCTTCCTCTCTTTTCTACCTCTCCCACACACTCGCTTCAAATAGGAGGGGTTTTCATCCATCTCCCTTGAATTCTGTTTCATCATAGAGACTCAGTGCTTTGAAAGGGAGAGAGAGGGGAGGATTGCTAGAGCAAGAGGATGAGTGATTGAGAGGGGGAAGATGAACAGAAGTCACACTCTCCCGGACCTTTTGAAGGATGTACCTTGAGTCATTGGGTCCCTGTGGTCTTTTGAACAACTCTGTAATTGTGTGTGTGTGTGTGTGTGTGTGTGTGTGTGTGTGTGTGTGTGTGTGTGTGTGTGTGTGTGTGTGTGTGTGTGTGTGTGTGTGTGTGTGTGTGTGTGTGTGTGTGTGTGTGTGTGTGTGTGTGTGTGTGTGTGTGTGTGTGTGTGTGTGTGTGTGTGTAAGAGTGAGTCACCTCCCCCTAAGAATAGCATACGGTCCTGGAAGGCCACTATAGTTTCTTTGAAAAACATTTACTAAGGCCTAGCCTCTTCACATGTGCTATGGGTACAGTGGGGTGGCAGTAAAACACCATTGGGGACATGGAATCTAGCTTAGTGCATCAATCTTTGACTGTGCATTTGCAGTTTCTTTGAAGAACAATCCAAGCTGTGTATAGGGTCGTGAGCTTAAGAAGCTACACTGAGCAAAAATATGAACACAGCATGCAACAATTTTAAAGATTTTACTGAGCTACAGTTGATAAAAGGAAATCAGTCAACCCAAATAAATTCATTGGGCCCTAATCTATGGATTTAAAATGACTGGGAATACAGATATGCATCAGTTGGTCACAGATACCTTAAGATGTGGGGAGGTGGTGCAGTTGTCTAGTTCACTGCATCGCAGCGTTAGCTGTGTCACCAGAGACTCTGGGTTCGCACCCAGGCGCTGTCACAGCCGGCCGTGACCGGGAGGTCCGTGGGGCGAAGCACAATTGGCCTAGCGTTGTCCGGGTTAGGGAGGGTTTGGCCGGTAGAGATATCCTTGTCTCATTGTGCACTAGCGAGGTCGCTAACCAAGGTCGCTAGGTGCACAGTCTTTCCTCTGACACATTGGTGGGGATGGCTTCCGGGTTGGATGCACGCTGTGTTAAGAAGCAGTGTGACTTAGTTGGGTTGTGTTTTGGAGGACGCGTGGCTTTCGACCTTCATCTCTCCCGAGCCCGTACGGGAGTTGTAGCGATGAGACAAGATAGTAACTACTAACAATTGGATACCACGAAATTGGGGAGAAAGGGGAATAAAATTCCAAAAATAAAATATATAACAAAATGTAGGAAGGAGTGTGGATCAGAAAACCAGTCAGTATCTGGTGTGACCACCATTTTCCTCATGCAGCGTGAAACATCTCCGTGGCATAGAGTTGATCAGGCTGTTTATTGTGGCCTGTGGAATGTTTCCACATGGCTGTGCGAAGTTGCTGGATATTGGCAGGAACTGTAACACTCTGTCCTACACATTGGACCAGAGCATCCCAAACTTGCTCAATGGGTTTATATTTTTGTTTAGCATAGATATTTGTTCTGGACCTGAATACAGTAGTGATGATGGTAATATTAATGCATTTGTAGGGAGTTTCACTTGTAATTAACAAAAATATAAACGCAACATGTAAAGTGTTGGTCCCATGTTTCATGAGCTGAAACAAAAGATCCCAGAAATGTTCATATGCATAAAAACATTAATGCTCTTACATTTTGTGCACACATTACTTTACATCTCTGCTCGTAGGTATTTCTCCTTCGCCACTACAATCCACTATAACACCTGACAGGTGTGGAATATCAAGAAGTTTGGCATAACATAAGCTGCCTCTAACGTCATTTTAGAGAATATGGCAGTATGTCCAACCAGCCACACAACCGCAGACCACGTATAACCACGCCAGCCCAGGACCTCCAGCTTCTATAACTGTGGGATCGTCTGCGGGGGGTGCTGAGGAATATTTGTCTGTAATAAAGCCCTTTTGTGGGGAAAAAAAAAATTCTGATTGGCTGGGACTGACTCCCCAGTTGGTCGGCCTCGCTACCAAGTGGGTGGGCCCATGCCCTCCCAGGCCCACCAATGGCCAGTCATGTGAAATCCATAGATTAGGACCTAATGAGTTTATTTCAATTGACTGATTTCCTTTTGAACTACAACTCAGTAAAATCTTTGAAATTGTTGCATGTTGCGTTTCTATTTGGATATTTTTTGATGTATCAGTTGTAGCCAAGTGGTTAGATGTATGACATGGTAGTGATAGAGGGACCAGAAGGGCTGTTGAGTCAAACCCCAGGTGCTCTGGTGCCCTTGACTTAGCAACTTCACCTAAATTGTACTATAGTGTATATTTAACTAACTGCATGTACAACACTGTTTAGCTAAATAATTGTGTGTGTGTGTGTGTGTGTGTGTGTGTGTGTGTGTGTGTGTGTGTGTGTGTGTGTGTGTGTGTGTGTGTGTGTGTGTGTGTGTGTGTGTGTGTGTGTGTGTGTGTGTGTGTGTGTGTGTGTGTGTGTGTGTGTGTAAGAGTGAGTCACCTCCCCCTAAGAATAGCATACGGTCCTGGAAGGCCACTATAGTTTCTTTGAAAAACATTTACTAAGGCCTAGCCTCTTCACATGTGCTATGGGTATGTGTGTGTGTGTGTGTGTGTGTGTGTGTGTGTGTGTGTGTGTGTGTGTGTGTGTGTGTGTGTGTGTGTGTGTGTGTGTGTGTGTGTGTGTGTGTGTGTGTGTGTGTGTGTGTGTGTGTGTGTGTGTGTGTGTGTGTGTGTGTGTGTGTGTGTGTGTGCACACATGGTTTTTCTTCTAAGAATAGCTATTGTGCAGCTCCATGGAAAAGGTTGTGTGACATTCACTGGAAGATGGGCTATATCTTCCACTCCTCCAGTCTGTTTCACGTTGGCCCCATTCCCTCATTCCTCTCCCTTTTTCATGAAGGGAGGGAGGTTGTTAATCAAATGGATACTCAGAGCATCGCTCCGCTGTGTGTGTGTGTGTGTGTGTGTGTGTGTGTGTGTGTGTGTGTGTGTGTGTGTGTGTGTGTGTGTGTGTGTGTGTGTGTGTGTGTGTGTGTGTGTGTGTGTGTGTGTGTGTGTGTGTGTGTGTGTGTGTGTCAGTTGGATAGTGTGTGTCAGTTGCATAGTATTAGGGGGCATATTTGGGGATTGGGCTGTCTATCTATAAGCTAACCCTAGCTGACCATAGCACCTGTGACCTGGGATAAAAGAGTCCATGCAACGGTAATAATTGAATCCATCTTGTGGAATACACCACAGAAAGTGATGTTTTGGTTGGATAATATTGTCAACATACTACTGGTAATGGTTCTAAGTTGAAAAGAGCAGTACTAACAGTAACACAAGTATTTTCTTAAAACAAATATTAGAATGTCTAAACTCTTGGATTGGTAGAGGATCAGGTAAATGTCCAATACAGATTGATTCAGTGTGTTTTGGGAAGGAATATTGGTGAGTTGTTTTCATTGACCCTAAACTCTCCCATTTCCAGTACCTAGGTCCTAAAGAGTTCTGTGTTCTTGTCATTGACCCTAAACTCTCCCATTCCCAGTACCTAGGTCCTAAAGAGTTATGTGTTCTTGTCATTGACCCTAAACTCTCCCATTCCCAATACCTAGGTCCTAAAGAGTTCTGTGTTCTTGTCATTGACCCTAAACTCTCCCATTCCCAGTACCTAGGTCCTAAAGAGTTATGTGTTCTTGTCATTGACCCTAAACTCTCCGATTCCCAATACCTAGGTCCTAAAGAGTTCTGTGTTCTTGTCATTGACCCTAAACTCTCCCATTCCCAGTACCTAGGTCCTAAAGAGTTCTGTGTTCTTGTCATTGACCCTAAACTCTCCCATTCCCAATACCTAGGTCCTAAAGAGTTATGTGTTCTTGTCATTGACCCTAAACTCTCCCATTCCCAATACCTAGGTCCTAAAGAGTTCTGTGTTCTTGTCATTGACCCTAAACTCTCCCATTCCCAGTACCTAGGTCCTAAAGAGTTATGTGTTCTTGTCATTGACCCTAAACTCTCCCATTCCCAGTACCTAGGTCCTAAAGAGTTCTGTGTTGTTTCATTGACCCTAAACTCTCCCATTCCCAGTACCTAGGTCCTAAATAGTTATGTGTTGTTTTCATTGACCCTAAACTCTCCCATTCCCAGTACCTAGGTCCTAAAGAGTTATGTGTTGTTTTCATTGACCCTAAACTCTCCCATTCTCAGTACCTAGGTCCTAAAGAGTTCTGTGTTCTTGTCATTGACCCTAAACTCTCCCATTCCCAGTACCTAGGTCCTAAAGAGTTCTGTGTTGTTTTCATTGACCCTAAACTCTCCCATTCCCATTACCTAGGTCCTAAAGAGTTCTGTGTTGTTTTCATTGACCCTAAACTCTCCCATTCCCAGTACCTAGGTCCTAAAGAGTTCTGTGTTGTTTTCATTGACCCTAAACTATCCAATTCCCAGTACCTAGGTCCTAAAGAGTTCTGTGTTCTTGTCATTGACCCTAAACTCTCCCATTCCCAGTACTTAGGTCCTAAAGAGTTCTGTGTTCTTGTCATTGACCCTAAACTCTCCCATTCCCAGTACCTAGGTCCTAAAGAGTTATGTGTTCTTGTCATTGACCCTAAACTCTCCCATTCCCAGTACCTAGGTCCTAAAGAGTTATGTGTTCTTGTCATTGACCCTAAACTCTCCCATTACCAGTACCTAGGTCCTAAAGAGTTCTGTGTTGTTTTCATTGACCCTAAACTATCCAATTCCCAGTACCTAGGTCCTAAAGAGTTCTGTGTTCTTGTCATTGACCCTAAACTCTCCCATTCCCAGTACTTAGGTCCTAAAGAGTTCTGTGTTCTTGTCATTGACCCTAAACTCAACAATTCCCAGTACCTAGGTCCTAAAGAGTTCTGTGTTCTTGTCATTGACCCTAAACTCTCCCATTCCCAGTACCTAGGTCCTAAAGAGTTCTGTGTTGTTTTCATTGACCCTAAACTATCCAATTCCCAGTACCTAGGTCCTAAAGAGTTCTGTGTTCTTGTCATTGACCCTAAACTCTCCCATTCCCAGTACTTAGGTCCTAAAGAGTTCTGTGTTCTTGTCATTGACCCTAAACTCTCCCATTCCCAGTACCTAGGTCCTAAAGAGTTCTGTGTTCTTGTCATTGACCCTAAACTCTCCCATTCCCAGTACCTAGGTCCTAAAGAGTTATGTGTTCTTGTCATTGACCCTAAACTCTCCCATTCCCAGTACCTAGGTCCTAAAGAGTTCTGTGTTGTTTTCATTGACCCTAAACTATCCAATTCCCAGTACCTAGGTCCTAAAGAGTTCTGTGTTCTTGTCATTGACCCTAAACTCTCCCATTCCCAGTACTTAGGTCCTAAAGAGTTCTGTGTTCTTGTCATTGACCCTAAACTCAACAATTCCCAGTACCTAGGTCCTAAAGAGTTCTGTGTTCTTGTCATTGACCCTAAACTCTCCCATTCCCAGTACCTAGGTCCTAAAGAGTTCTGTGTTGTTTTCATTGACCCTAAACTATCCAATTCCCAGTACCTAGGTCCTAGAGGGCTCAATGCAAAGCCAATCCTCTTTCCTCCAATCCCCTCATGTGTGGAGAACATGGAAAGAGAAGGGGCTAAGCCTAGAGCTTGGCGATATGGACAAAAATCCACATTGAGATAAATTGCCTGAATTGATGCGCTAACAATAAATAGAACGATACATTGTTCATAACAATGTGCATGACAGTTTGTTCTTTATTCTCCCTTAAAGTACTACTACTGGTTGTAGCCATCAATTGTCCCATTAACAATAACCTATATTAGTAAATTAATTTCATTTCAAACTCTATATTATAGGCTACTTGTCCTAATGGATGATATCAGCAAAATGCCTGGGATAAGTGATCGGTATGGTCGGTGTTGATCATTTTCAGTCTTTCATCCCAGCTCTAGCTTAGCCCTTCGTAATCACACACACAGACACTCGCACACACACACACATGAACTTACATATATAAACAAACTCAATCTTGTATATACTGTATGAAACTATACTGTATATTATCGAGAATTCAAGATAGTTGAGTCAGGATTTCTAGGTTGGGCTGATACATTTTTGACACCCTCTTTTAACATTGGGCCTTTCACTGCCGAGTCACTGCCCTGCTATAAAGGAAACACAGGTGCATGGTCTCTCACGCTAGCTTGTTTTGATCTTTTCCACATCTACTGCTAAGGGCCGAATTACAGAGGTGAGAAGTTCTCTGGCTGGGCAGAGAACCAGGCGCAAAGTGCTCAAGGCTTGCCCAAACCGAGCCTTGGGACATGGCTTGACTTTAAAGGAGCCTGCCTGGACAGTTCAGCCGTCGACAACTTTGACTCACACTTCCAACACTCCCAGCCTACTAATTAGCCACTAGGCTAACCCTCCAAGTTAGCGATTAGCTGTTAGAGGCTAACACATTCTTTCAAAAGGGGGGCTTTGTTGTTCCAGGTGGGTTCCCTGGCTGGATGTCCCCCGCTTCTGGAACACACGGGACTGGGGCAGGCATTGTGTCGTGCCAGTAGCCATGGGCATTAGTGGAACAGACAGCTCTCCCTGGGACAGGTGGAGCTAGGCCAGTGGTCCATTAGCGGCCAGTCTCTGTACAGCAAGTCCAGCTTGACCGTCCGGCTTGACCGCACGCATGCCAAGACCACAAGAGCTAGGGAGCCAAGACAATGGGCCTATACAGACAGGAGCAGGGAGTCTGGTTGGAACTGAAGCCAACTGAGATTAGCCACAGAGGAGAGTAAACAACAGAAAAACAGGGCTGTGGGGTTTGAATCCCCAAATGGGCTTCAATCAGTGACGCTGCTATCTGGGAAGCAAATGCCTTCTTTGCCCTCGACTGACAGGATGAGAGAGAGGGAGAGGGAAAAGAAGACAGAGGTATAGAGTCCAAATTTCTATTCCACACAACACACATTGAATGACTCATATCTGTCATGACAGCCTACTAATGTCAGCCCACTAACTGATTATACTATCAGGCTGCCTACGAATGTCAGCCCAATGACCAATTATATTATCAGGCTGCCTACTAAAAAAGTTTGTTCGATCAAATACAAAAGTTATTTTACAGACAACAAATTAACAACAACACACAACACTCCTCCGCTCTCTCCACTGGCTTCCAGTTGAAGCTCGCATCCGCTACAAGACCATGGTGCTTGCCTACGGAGCTGTGAGGGGAACGGCACCTCAGTACCTCCAGGCTCTGATCAGGCCCTACACCCAAACAAGGGCACTGCGTTCATCCACCTCTGGCCTGCTCGCCTCCCTACCACTGAGGAAGTACAGCTCCCGCTCAGCCCAGTCAAAACTGTTCGCTGCCCTGGCCCCCCAATGGTGGAACAAACTCTCTCACGACGCCAGGACAGCGGAGTCAATCACCACCTTCCGGAGACACCTGAAACCCCACCTCTTTAAGGAATACCTAGGATAGGATAAGTAATCCCTCTCACCCCACCCCCCCTAAGTTTTAGATGCACTATTGTTAAGTGACTGTCCCACTGGATGTCATAAGGTGAATGCACCAATTTGTAAGTCGCTCTGGATAAGAGCGTCTGCTAAATGACTTAAATGTAAATGTAAATGTAATGGAAAGGCACTTAACATGCTCAGACTTGACACAAATGACTGATGATTGGCTGAAATAAATTGACAGAAGATCGTAGGTTTGTTTTTACAAATGACCTTCCACGCACCTTGAATAAAGCCTGTGTGTCTACGTACGCTGATGACTCAACAGGCTGCAACAGTAAAATAAATAACTGAGACACTTAAAAGAGAGCTCCAGTCAGTTTTAGAATGGGTAACTACTGTAGCAATAGGCTGATGCTAAATATGACACAAAAAATCAAGTCATCATTTTTGGAACAAATCACCAGCTCAACACTGAACCTCGTTTTGATCTATTATTGAATAATGTAGCTTTTGAGCAAGTAGAGGAGACTAAACTGCTGGGTGTAACCCTAGATAGCAAACTGTCATAGTCAAAACATATAGACTCAATGGTTGCTAAAATGGTAAAGGTCTGTCCATGATAACGAGTTGCTCTGCCTTCTTGACATCTCAGTCGACCAGACAGGTCCTACAGGCCCTAGTTTTGTTGCACCTGGACTACTGCCCAGCTGTGTGGTCATGTGCGGGAAAGAAGGACATAGGTC
Organism: Oncorhynchus gorbuscha; assembly: GCF_021184085.1. Taxonomy (NCBI): domain Eukaryota; kingdom Metazoa; phylum Chordata; class Actinopteri; order Salmoniformes; family Salmonidae; genus Oncorhynchus; species Oncorhynchus gorbuscha. Next base: position 81,982,393 of record NC_060185.1, read on the forward strand.
AATTGCAGATGGTCCAGAAAAAGCAGCACGTTTCGCACTTAGATGTGCACAAAGGGAAAGTGTCAGTAACATGCATGTCAGTTTCCACTGGCTCAAAGTTGAGGAGAGATTGACTGCATCACTATTGGTCTTTGTGCGAGGTATTGATGTGTTGAAGGTACCGATATGTCTGTTCAAGCACTTGGCACACAGTTCGGACACTCATCGGTACAACACAAGACATGCAACCAGAGGTCTCTTCACTGTCCCCAGGTCCAGAACAAAGGCTGGGAAACGCACATAATTAAATAGTGCCAAGACAACATGGAACTCTGCCAACCCTGGTAACTCAAGCTAGCAATTAAACCAGTTTAGAAAACAAATAATATAACAATTTAGTGCACTAAGGAGACTGTGAAGAGATACAGCCATTTAATATATATATATATATATATTGTATTGCAATTTGCACTGTACTATATATTAAACCTAGATTTTGTGTGTATGTACTGATATGAAAACTATGTGTGACGTTTTAAATGTACAGTTGAAGTCGGACGTTTACATACACTTAGCTTGGTGTCATTAAAACTTGTTTCTTTAACCACTCCACAAATGTATTGTTAACAAACTATAGTTTTGGAATGTCGGTTAGGACATCTACTTTGGCCAACAATTGTTTACAAAAAGATTATTTCACGTATCATTCACTGTTTAATGACCATTGTTATGTTTGGAGGAAAGGGGGGGGGGGCTTGCTAGTGGAAGAACACCATCCCAACCGTGAAGCACGGGGTGGCAGGACCATGTTGTGGGGGTGCTTTGCTGCAGGAGGGACTGGTGCACTTCACAAAATAGATGGCAATGATGTGGATATATTGAGGCAACATCTCAAAACATCAGTCAGGAAGTTAAAGCTTGTTCACAAATGGGCCTTCCAAATGGACATTGACCCCAAGCATACTTCCAAAGTTGTGGCAAAATGGTTTAAAGGACAAAAAAGTCAAGGTATTGGAGCGGCCATCACAAACGTCAATCCCATAGAAAATGTGTGTGCAGAACTGAAAAGGTGTTTGTGAGCAAGGATCCTATAAACCTGATTCAATTTTTACCAGCTCTTTCAGAAGGAATGGGCCAACATTCACCCAACTTATTGTGGGAAGCTTGTGGAAGGCTACCGAAACATTTGACCTCTTATTAAGCAATTTAAAGGCAATGCTACACAATAGTAATGGAGTATATGTAAACTTCTGACTTCAACTGTATAACACATTAGATCTGGTGAAAGATAATACAAATAAAAAGCATGTGATAGTTTTTTTAGTACCATCATCTTTGAAATGCAAGAGACAGGCCATAATGTATTATCATAGCCCAGGCACAATTTAGATTTTGGCCACTCGAAGCCTACAGGATATATGCAAAGTTTTTCTGATCCAATGAACCATTGCATTTCTGTTCAAAACGTATCAAGACTGCCCAAATGTGCCTAATTGGTTTATCTGCCCGCCCGTCCAACATCACTACTCTGGACGGTTCTGACTTATAATACGTGGACAACTACAAATACCTAGGTGTCTCCATCCAGACTCATATCAAACATCTCCAATCTAAAGTGATCTTAGAACTGGCTTCCTATTTTGCAACAAAGCATCCTTCACTCATGCTGCCAAACATACCCTTGTAAAACTGACCATCCTACCAATCCTCGACTTCGGCGATGTCATTTACAAAATTGCCTCCGATACCATACTCAATAAATTGGATGCAGTCTATCACAGTGCCATCCGTTTTGTCACCAAAGCCCCATATACTACCCTTCACTGCGACCTGTACGCTCTCGTTGGCTGGCCCTAGCCTTCATACTCATCTCCAAACTCACTGGCTCCAGGTCATCTACAAGACCCTGCTAGGTAAAGTACCCTCTTATCTCAGCTCGCTGGTCACCATAGCAGCACCCACCTGTAGCACGCGCTCCAGCAGGTATATCTCTCTGGTCCCCCCCAAAACCAATTCTTTCTTTGGCTGCCTCTCCTTCCAGTTCTCTGCTGCCAATGACTGGCACTAACTACAAAAATCTCTGAAACTGGAAACACTTAACTCCCTCACTAGCTTTAAGCACCAGCTGGCAAGAGCAGCTCAAAGATTACTGCACCTGTACATAGCCCATCTATAATTTAGCCCAAACAACTACCTCTCCCCCTACTGTATTTATTTATTTATTTTGCTCCTTTGCACCCCATTATTTCTATCTCTACTTTGCACTTTCTTCCAATGCAAATCTACCATTCCAGTGTTTTACTTGCTATATTGTATTTACTTCGCCACCATGGCCTTTTTTTTGCCTTTACCTCCCTTATCTCACCTCATATTGTATATAGACTTATTTTTCTACTGTGTTATTGACTGTATGTTTGTTTTACTCCATGTGTAACTCTGTGTTGTTGTATGTGTCGAACTGCTTTGCTTTTTTCTTGGCCGGGCCGCAATTGTAAATGAGAACTTGTTCTGAACTTGCCTACCTGGTTATATAAAGGTGAAATAAATAAATAAATCAAATTAATACATTTTCAAGTTCATAACTGTGCATTCTCCTCAAACATTGGCATGGTACTCTTTCACAGGATCCCTGCTAATCTGTGTGCCTTAGGCATGCTGCAACGAGGCATGAGGACTGCAGATGTGGCCAGGGCAATAAATTGCAATGTCCATACTGTGAGATGCCTAAGACAGTGCTACAGGGAGACAGGAAGGACAGCTGATTGTCCTCGCAGTGGCAGACCACATGTAACAACACCTGCACAGGATCGGTACATCCAAACATCACACCTACGGCACAGGTACAGGATGGCAACAACAACTGCTCAAGTTACACCAGGAAAGCACAATCCCTCCATCAGTGCTCTGACTATCCACAATAGGCTGAGAGAAGCTGGACTGAGAGCTTGTAGGCCTGTTGTAAGGCAGGTCCTCACCAGACATCACCGGCTACAACGTCGCCTATGGGCACAAACCCACCGTCGCTGGACCAGACAGGACTGGCAAAAATGGCTCTTCACTGACGAGTCGCAGTTTTGTCTCACCAGGGATGATGGTTGGATTTATGTTTATCGTCGAAAGAATGAGCGTTACACCGAGGCCTGTACTCTGGAGCAGGATCGATATTGGGGTGGAGGGTCCATCATGGTCTGGGGCGGTGTGCCACAGCATCATCAGACTGAGCTTGTTGTCATTGCAGTCAAACTCAATGCTGTGCGTTACAAGACATCCTCCTCCCTCATGTGGTACCCTTCCTGCAGGCTAATCCTGACTTGACCCTCCAGCATGACAATGCCACCAGCCATACTGCTCGTTCTGTGCGTGATTTCCTGCAAGACAGGAATGTCAGTGTTCTGCCATGGCCAGTGAAGAGCCCGGATCTCAATCCTTTGAGCACGTCTGTGACCTGTTGGATCGGCGAGGAGAGGGTTAGAGCCATTCCCCCCAGTAATGTCCAGGAACTTGCAGGTGCCTTGGTGGAAGATTGGGGTAACATCTCACAGCAAGAACTGGCAAATCTGGTGCAGTCCATGAGGAGGCGATGCACTGCAGTACTTAATGCAGCTGGTGGCCACACCAGATACTGACTGTTACTTTTGATTTTGACCCCTCCTTTGTTCAGGGACACATTATTCCATTTCTGTTAGTCACATCTCCGTGGAACGTGTTCAGTTCATGTCTCCGTTTTTTATATCTTGTTTTGTTCATACAAATATTTACACAAGTTAAGTTTGCTGAAAATAAACCCAGTTAACAGTGTCAGCACGTTTCTTTTTTGAGTTTATATATATAGAAAAATCTAATTTACATTGGTATTCACACCTCTGAGTCAATACTTTACAGGAGCACTTTTGCACATCTGGATTTAGGTATTTTCTCCATTGTTTTCACTTTGTCATTATGGGGTATTGTGTGTTAATGGGTGAGCTTTTGTTTTATTTCATCCATGTTGAATGCAGGATTTAACACAACAAAATCTATAACAAGTCAAGGGTATCAATACTTTCTGAAGGCACTGAATTCATTTCAGCCCACTAACCAAATACATTATCAGGCTGCCGCTACTCTACTCTACTCCACTGCATGGCTAGAACATTTCCCAGCTTTACAGGTTTTTAATCATTGTGTTCTCTAAAAACATTTTTTTTATTTCCGTAAACACTGGAGTCATCAGCCACCCATCAATGTTGCAAGGCTGAGAGTCTGAAGCAATAGTTTGTTATGACAGTACAGCCATCTTGTTCAATAGACAGCGTTTTAGATCATCTGCCCTTCTCTAAAACATGCAGAGCGTACAAAACATTAGGAACACCTACTCTTTCCATGACATAGACTGACCACGTGATTCCAGGTGAAAACTATGATCCCTTATTGATGTCACCTGTTAAATACACTTCAAGCAGTGTAGATAAAGGGGAGGAGACGGGTTAAATAAGGATTTTTAAGCCTTGAGACAATTGAGATTGATTGTGTATGTGTGCCATTCAGAGGGTGAATGGGCAAACCAAAATATTTAAGTGCCTTTGAACGGGGTATGGTAGTAGGTGCCAGGCACACCGGTTTGTGTCAAGAACTGCAACGCTGCTGGGTTTTTCACGCTCAACAGTTACCCATGTGTATCAAGAATGGTCCAATACCCAAATTACGTAAAGCCAACTTGACACAACTGTGGGAAACATTGGAGTCAACATGGGCCAGCATCCCTGTTGAAAGCTTTCGACACCTAGTAGAGTCCATGCCCCAATGAATTGAGGCTATTCTGAGGGCAAAAGTGGGTGAAACTCAATATTAGGAAGGTGTTCCTAATGTTTGTACACTCAGTACATATTTGCCAGACAGACACACAGACACACAAACAAAAATAGACAGAGAACTCACTATCCTATAATATGTATTGAAGTCTGACTGTCTGCTGTATCTAAAAGATAACATTGGAAAGAGAGATATATGGGAGTAATATGAGAGTGGAGGAGAGGGGGAGGAGAGGGGGAGTGCGAGGAGAGAAGGATATGAAGAGAGGAGGAGAGGAGAGGAGGATAGGAAGAGGGAGAGGGAGGATAGGAGTAGAGGAGAGGGAGGAGAGGTGGAGGAGAGGGGGAGAGGAGGAGGAGAGGGAGGATAGTGAATATGCTGTAGGAAGAGGGAGAGGGAGGATAGGAGTAGAGGAGAGGGGAAAGGAGGAGGAGAGGGGGGAGAGGAGGAGGAGAGGGAGGATAGTAAATATGCTGTAGGAAGAGGGAGAGGGAGGATAGGAGTAGAGGAGAGGGGGAGAGGAGGAGGAGAGGGAGGATAGTGAATATGCTGTAGGAAGAGGGAGAGGGAGGATAGGAGTAGAGGAGAGGGAGGATAGTGAATATGCTGTAGGAAGAGGGAGAGGGAGGATAGGAGTAGAGGAGAGGGGGAGAGGAGGAGGAGAGGGAGGATAGTGAATATGCTGTAGGAAGAGGGATGTCCATATGCGTTCCTGTCCCCTCTACTTCACTTTTCATTATTTTATGCTTGCTGCGTCTTTTTAAAGGTGCACTCCTTCTTTGTCATTTTCCCTCCTTGGGCTAATTTTTTTCTCTTGTTCTCCCTCTCTCTCTCTCCATGGCCTCGGTAGGGAGCCTGACGGGGTGTCGCTCGATGGACGGCTGCAGCTGCAGCTCCTACAACCAGAGGACCTACAGACTCTAAATATAGATAACTCACTGTGGTGTGTGTGTGTGCGTGTGTGTGCCTGTTTGAAACTCCTAGACACCATCATTCACACAGTTCACACAAACACCTGGCCACCCACACATATTGTTCTCGCTCTTCTCCAAACACAGAGTACTCCACGTCCACTTCCTGTACGTGAATATAAAACACGTTATAATAATAGCAGTTTGTTTTTGCTTTCTTTTCACTGTATGTGATACGTTTTCACAACTCTTAGTACAAAACTCCAAACTGATCACACAACGCAACCAGTCTCATTCTAAACCAGTCATTGTGCATTCATTTGGATTGTAAACATGTCTCACCACACAACCATTGACTCAAAATATAAGTTTATTGTGAAATGTAATGAGAACATTGGTTTAATATCAAATCTTTTAAATACCAGTTAATCTAATAGGAAACAATGCAAGATATGTGTTTCAAATCGCCCGTAGAAGTGCTGAAAGTAATATGCTACAGTACTGTAAATTACACTAGATTGAAGTTCACATTAGGCACTATACTTACATTAACCGACAAAAAAACTTTTTTCAGATATAATTGCAACATAGTTGTACTGTCGGTAATCAAATGTAAGAAATTTAATTAAACAAATTAAATGAATGAAAATAAAATCATGTTTAGCACTCGTTCATTTGCATCAAGCCTGTCTTGAGCATTTGGCCATAAATTCTCATCCACATCACAGTTAATGTCCTCATTGTTCATGCACCGCGGGTAAAAACATTTGGCGTTCCAGATCCAAGGCTGCCATTGGTCTGCATTGATGTCGTCGCATGCATCATCCATGGCCAGGAGGAGGGTGGCACGCTCACGGGGATGGTGATTATACACCGTCCACCTCCAGGCTGAACAACATTCCTCAATAGGGTTGAGGAAAGGAGAGTATGGGGTTAGGTATAAGGTCAAGGATGGGCCCCAAAACCATCCCTGAACCACCTCTGCATGTTGGAACCTGACATTGTCCCACACGATGACATAGGTGACCACTTCACCTTGACAGGCTCATTTTCATTGAGAAACACAATGACGTGTGCATCGTTGTAGGATTCAAGTAATGGCCTACGTCCTACCACACATTCTTCACAGATAGCTGCGCACATAGAGATGTTTCCTCCATATTGTCCAGGCACTTGGACGGTGGCCCGTTGACCGATGAGTTTCCGACCACGGCACTGAGTTTGGACCAGGTTAAAGCACTTCATTAACAAAGATATACTTGTGACGGTTCACAGCAGCATCAAGCACCACCATCACCCAAAATATATTTGGGTTAGTTCTTTTTACAGTATAGTTCCAATGTGATATTGTGAAGTAGCATGTGCATCATATAGTAACAGTAATACAGTATAAAGTGCTGTAACTGAACATACTCGGCCAGCAGTTGTTTCCCCGATCGTTGTTTCTCTCAAGAGGCACCAGGTAAATGTGTTTCATAGATACATTACCTGGTGCCTCTTCAAAAGCTGAGTGATTGTTGGTAGGCTGATGGACACCACATTGGCAAAGATGTCATCGTTCTCCTCAATGGCTTGCTTTATTTCAGACAGCCGTATGTCATTCCTGGCCCTCGACATTTCCACCACTGCTGGTCAGTCAGCACATCGACACCACCATGGGGTCTTCTGTCAATTCTGAGGGTAGATCAGATCATACTGTAATAATATTGTCATATGTTTTGTGAATTTACATGCATTACAATATGTAATTTTCTGTAAAAGTAATGGTAAAGCATAGTGCATATCCTGCAGACTTACCAGTTATCTTGGCGAAATGTTCTCATGATCGAATTGACAGTTGATCTTTTCAAATGAGGGTGAACTAATCTGGCATCCTCTTCCATGGTAAATCCTCTGTTTACCACGTGTTCAACGATGATGGCCCAGACTCCATTAGACAACAGTTCCCTGCCGTCTGCCTCCCTCTCTTTCATGTCTACCTCTTTGACAGGGCCCATGCCCACCTCTTTGACCTCTTTGAAGGGGGCCAAGCACACCTCTTTGACAGGGCCCATGCCCACCTCTTTGACCTCTTTGAAGGGGGCCAAGCCCACCTCTTTGACGGAGCCCATGCCCACCTCTTTGACCTCTTTGACAGGGCCCATGCCCACCTCTTTGACCTCTTTGAAGGGGGCCAAGCCCACCTCTTTGACGGGGCCCATGCCCACCTCTTTGACCTCTTTGACAGGGCCCATGCCCACCTCTTTGACCTCTTTGAAGGGGGCCAAGCACACCTCTCTGAAGGAGCCCATGCCCACCTCTTTGACCTCTTTGACAGGGCCCATGCCCACCTCTTTGACCTCTTTGAAGGGGGCCAAGCACACCTCTTTGACGGGGCCCATGCCCACCTCTTTGACGGGCCCCTGTCCAAGAGCTCTTTGATGTGTTCCTTTCCCTTGCTGTCTATCTTGCTCCATGTTGGAAGAAATGTTCCAGTGTTCACACACCCCGTTTCATATGGTGATCAATTCTGGTTTACCACTATGTGAAATCATAGTGGTCATAGTAGTCGTTATGTATAGTCATCATACATGTCATTTAGATGTATATACTTTACAAAAACACATTTTATTTCTGTAGCTCTGAAAACCTTTTATACAGTGCATTCGGAAAGTATTCAGAGCCCTTGACGTTTTTCACATTACAGCCTTATTCTAAAATGTATGACATTGTTTTCCCCCCATCAATCTACACACAATATCCAGCAATAAGAAAACAGTTTTTTAGAAATGTTTGCAAATGTATTACAAAAAACACCCTAAAATATCACATTTACATAAGTATTCAGACCCTTTACACAGTACTTTGTTGAATCACCTTTGGGAGGTATTACATCCTCGAGTCTTATTGGGTATGATGCCACAAGCTTGGCACACCTGTACATTTGGGAGTTCTTCTCAGCAGACTCTCTCAAGCTCTGTCAGGTTAGATGGGGAGCATCGCTGCACAGCAGTTTTCAGGTCTCTCCAGAAATGTTAGATCGGGCACAAGTCCGGGCTCTGGCTGGGTCACTAAAACACATTCAGAGACTTGTCCTGAAGCAACTCCTGCGTTGTCTTGGCTGTGTGCTTAGGGTCGTTGTCCTGTTGGAAGGTGAACCTTTACCCCAGTCTAAGGTTCTGAGCACTCTGGAGCAGGTTTTCATCAAGGATCTTTTTGTACTGTGCTCCGTTCATCTGTCCCTCAATCCTGACTAGTGTCCCAGTCCCTGACATTGAAAAACATCCCCACAGCATGATGCTGCCACCACCGTGCTTCACGGTAGAGATGGTGCCAGATAGGGATGGTGCCAGGTTTCCTCCAGACATGACATGTTGCATTCAGTCCAAAGAGTTCAATCTTGGCTTTATCAGACCATAGAATCTTGTTTATTATGGTCTGAGAGTCTTTAGGGGCCTTTTGGAAAACTTCAAGCGGGCTGTCATGTGCCTTTTACTGAGGAGTAGCTTCTGTAGCTTCTGTCTGACCACACCAGAAAGGCCTGATTGGTGGAGTGCTGCAGAGACGGTTGTCCTTCTGAAAGATTCTCCCATTTCCACAGATGAAATCTAGAGCTCTATCAGAATTATCATTGGGTTCTTGGTCACCTCCCTGACAAAGGCCCTTCTCCCCCATTGCTCAGTTTGGCTGTGCGGTCAATTCTACGAATAGTCTTGTTGCTTCTTCCGTTTAAGAAAGATGGAGGCCACTGTGTTCATGGGGACCATCAATGCTGCAGAAATGTTTCGGCACACTTACCCAGATCTGTGCCTCGTTCCAATTCTGTCTCAGAACTTCAACCTCAAGGGTTGGTTTTTGCTCTGACATTAACCGTCAACTGTGGGACCCTATATAGACAGGTGTGTGCCTTTCCAAATCATGTCTAGTCAATTGAATGTACCACTGGTGGACTTCAATCAAGTTATAGAAACATCTCAAGGAAGATCAATGGAAACAGGATGCACCTGAGTCTCATTACAAAGGGCCTGGATACTTGTGTAAATAAGGTATTGCTGATTTTTTTATACATTTGCAAAAATATCTAAAAACCTATTTTTGCTTTGTCATTGTGGCATATTGTATGTAGATTGAGGATAACATTTTTTAAATCCATTTTATAATAAGGTTGTAATGTATCAAAAATGTAGGTTAAAAGTCAAGGGTCTGTATACTTTGCGAATGCATTGTAGTGTAGACAAACCAGTTTAAAATCTAGAGGTTTACCAAACAGTTAAGTAATTAACCATTACGTTTAGTTGGATTACATATTGGTCAAATGTATTTAACAGAATCAGATGAATGCATTTTGAGAATTGCATTGTGAACGCCAATTACTTTATATGAAAGGTCTTTCTAGATGAAACACTGATTAGGTTTGTTGAAAACGTTACATTTATAGAAAACAAATTATTATTACTGTTAATATTATTAGTGATTATTACTATTATTAATAAGGATACACGATATATCGGTGAACGTATCGGACAATATTAATTAAAAATGCCAATATTGGTATTGGCCGATATCTAGTTTAACGCCGATGTGCAAAACCGATGTCAAAGCTAACGTGCATAACGTCGGTACATGACGTAATGACGCCACGTAAAATGTTGCGCTATACGTACAACACAGCATTCCTAAACTAGCCCACAATGTCTGCTGTGTGGATCGAGCAGTCAACAAGTCAAGCAGTCATTTGAAAGAGTAACAACATGTAGCGAGACAACTCAAAGGCAAAATCCATTAAAGCCAAGATAATGGAATTCATTGTTCTTGACAATCAACCGTTCTCTGTCGTGGTGATGTTGGCTTTCGCCGACTGGTCCAGCAACGGTACACACTATCATGTGCGCTATTCTTCAGATGTTGCCCTACCAGAGTTAGACAGTAATACTGTAACTGCTATTAACTTCACGACATGCGTACTATGGAACGCTGTTTGGGTCTTTGCGTGTCAAAAAGGATACAGTGGCACTGTCAAAACTGTTTTAGAAAGGTCTGCAAAAAAGCAAACACCAGCCACGAACGATGTGTTTACAATACCTTGTTGGTAATAAAGCATCATTTGTTCGCCCGCAACCTCTGAGTTTAGATTGGTACCTAGCAAGTACCAATACAACCAGCCTGAAAACAATGACCAGCAGAAACTGCAGTCATTTTCATTATTCTTGGCAATGATTTAGGAGTCATTGTGAGTAAGTATTAGCTAGGTTGTCACTTGTTGTTTGCCTATTGAAATTGAACTTCAGTTCATAAATATAAATAGCTAGCCAGCTACTTAACCCTGTTTCCCAAAGCTAACGTTATAAGCAGCCAGCTAGCTTCATCTGGCTAGTGAGGCTGGACCGAACCAGGTTATGTGTTGCGAAGCTAGCCACAATAAGGATTAGGAACTATAGTGGAATTTGCGGTTTGCCTTCAAAATAAAATTATGTAATTGACAGTGATGCAATGGAATACAAATAGTATAATTATTACATACTTTTACTTTGAAGGCTAACCGAAAAGTCCACTTTTGTGGCTAATCCTTATTGTGGCTAATCCTTCTTTTGTGGCTAATCCTTCACAAAGATGGGTCTGACCATCACTAAACAAATAAGAACTGTCTCATAAATTAGGGTTATTTTAGATGATGACACCTAGCTATTAAGATAGCTAGCTAACTATAGCTACTAAAACAGATTGTCGTTTTGCTATGTTTTGGGGGAAGAACATTGTTTGCATCCATGAGCTCGTTAGCTGTTTTTATGACCAGCACTGTAGGTGTGCGAGACAACTTTACCAGCATCATAGCATACGTATCGATGAATCATTGTGACATATGAAATACAAGTAATAGTGTAATCATTGAGTAATAACTACGGAAAAAATGTATGAAGGCGTTAAATTATTATGTGACGTGCAGTCATATTCAGGTCCTGATTATTCAACAGGCTTATTTGACACTGGAAATTGTGTTATTTGATACATCAAATAGTGTTAAATAGTATATTTTTTGACACGCAAAGACCCAAAAGGCGTTACATAGAAATCCTGGTTAGGAATGAAACAACTAAACAAATGAACAACGAAACAGCACAGCAAGTATGTGAAAGAAATATGTTTTGATTATGTTTTACTGGTAATGGGGACATACTTAACCTTTTGCGTGTAGGGGGCAGTATTTTCGTTATGGCTTGGCTTCCCTAAGATGTCAACAGTCTTTAGACATAGTTTCAGGCTTTTATTTTGAAAAATGAGCGTGAAAGATCACATTGCGTAAGTGGATAGGTGGGGGCTCTCAGAGTGAGTTTTGCGCTACAGAGTAAAGCGGCCATTGTTTCTCCCGGTGTTTTTGAATCGAATATATATTTTAAAAACAACCTGGGGATTGATTATAAAAAACGTTTGACATGTTTCTGTGGACATTATGGATATTATTTGGAATATACGTCTGCGTTGTAGTGACCGCTCTTTCCTGTGGATTTCTGAACATAACACAACAAACAAATGGAGGTATTTTGGGTATGAAAATAATATTTTTGGAACAAAAGGAACATTTGTTGTGTAACTGGTAGTCTCGTGAGTGAAAACATCCAAAGATTAATTTGATTGCTTTTCTGATTTTCATGACCTAGCTACTTAATGCTTAGTGTACATAATGTTATGTCATGCTATCGATAAACTTACACAAACGCTTCGATTGCTTTCATAATTTCAAAAATCTGAGACGACAGGTGGATTAACAAAAGGCTAAACTGTGTTTTTCAATATTGCACTTGTGATTTCATGAATATGAATATTTACCTAGGCAAGTCAGTTAAGAACAAATTCTTATTTACAATGACGGCCTACCCCGGCCAATGCTGGGCCAATTTTGCGCAGCCCTATGGGACTCCCAATCACGGCCGGATGTGATATAGCCTGGATTAGAACCAGGGAATGTGGTGATTGATGCCTCTTGCACAGAGACACAGTGTCTTAGACCGCTGTGTCCGTGTGTGTGTTAACTATTTAACTGTACTAGAATGCTTAAAAGGCTGCTAAAATTGTAAATATCGGTATCGTTTTTGATTTTGGCAAGGAAAATATTGGATATCCATATCGGACAAAAATGTCATTTCGGTGCATCACTAATTATTAATAATACTAATACAATTCTTATGGATCTAGAAAAAGTCAAACAAAAGTGTTTTTGTGATTCAGAGGTTGCAGTTGAATGCAGTCAGTTGCACAACTGACTAGGTATCCCCTTTTCCCTTAACACATAAATTGTACTGGTAGCTAATGTAGTACCTCCACAGTACCACTCACCCTTTCGCCTTCCCCTTCTCCCTCTACCCCCACTCCTCCCCTCGACTCTCCCTTCTTATGAGTCTGTCTCTCTGTTTGCTGGCATTTACAGTCAGAGGTAAGGGTGATGTGCGAGGGACACCCAGCTACTTGCCATACTAATCCTTTACCCCATCCAATAAAATCTGCTTTTTCCCTTTTTACTCAGAGAATGATGAATCTTCTGTCAAGCTGTGGGTGTCAGAGGTGACTTGAACAGATGGTATTTTCCTTTAGTATGAGAAGGAATAAACTCGCAAGCACGCACAAGCGAAGCTTTACAGAATTACGCCCAAAAAAGAATTCCAGAAAATAACCAAACGAAAGAATATGAAGGGATAGCCAGCATGTTAGGGCATAGCAGATGTAACCCAAGCTTTTCTCTTCGCTTTATTGTGGTTTACTAAACAATTCACCACCCCTACTTGACATGCAGTGTTAATGTAATCAGAGGTGACAGAAGAATTGTCAACGTGCTGAAATCCAGAACCAAAAGGAGAGAAGAGAGGAGATAGTCTGAACTTATGCGACAAATGCCAAAAGCCTTTGTTGACATTACAAACCAGACTGTGTGCGGTAGCAACAGTCAAAATGAACAATGATAAAAAATAGATTATCCAAATGATGTAGTAACATTCCACCTGCATATATGAATTTTAAACGCTCCCTTCCACAGGACGTATGGTGAATGTCTAAATGCTCCCTCCCTCAGGACGTATGGTGAACGTCTAAACGCTCCCTCCCTCCCTCAGGAAGTATGGTGAATGTCTAAACGCTCCCTCCCTCAGGACGTATGGTGAACGTCTAAACGCTCCCTCCCTCCCTCAGGAAGGACGTATGGTGAATGTCTAAACGCTCCCTCCCTCCCTCAGGACGTATGGTGAACGTCTAAACACTCCCTCCCTCCCTCAGGACGTATGGTGAACGTCTAAACGCTCCCTCCCTCCCTCAGGACGTATTGTGAACGTCTAAACGCTCCCTCCCTCCCTCAGGACGTATGGTGAACGTCTAAACGCTCCCTCCCTCCCTCAGGACGTATTGTGAATGTCTAAACTCTCCCTCCCTCCCTCAGGACGTATGGTGAATGTCTAAACGCTCCCTCCCTCAGGACGTATTGTGAATGTCTAAACGCTCCCTCCCTCAGGACGTATTATGAATGTCTAAACACTCCCTCAGGACTCCCTCCCTCCCTCAGGACGTATGGTGAATGTCTAAACGTCCCTCCCTCAGGAATGGTGAATGTCGCTCCCCTCCCTCAGGATGTATTGTGAATGTCTAAACACTCCCTCCCTCCCTCAGGACGTATGGTGAATGTCTAAACGCTCCCTCCCTCCCTCAGGACGTATTGTGAATGTCTAAACGCTCCCTCCCTCCCTCAGGACGTATGGTGAATGTCTAGGACGTATGGTGAACGTCTAAACGCTCCCTCCCTCCCTCAGGAAGTATGGTGAATGTCTAAACGCTCCCTCCCTCCCTCAGGACGTATGGTGAACGTCTAAACGCTCCCTCCCTCCCTCAGGACGTATTGTGAACGTCTAAACGCTCCCTCCCTCAGGACGTATTGTGAACGTCTAAACGCTCCCCCTCCCTCAGGACGTATTGTGAACGCTCCCCTCCCCCTCAGGACGTATTGTGAATGTCCCTCCCTCAGGACGTATTGTGAATGTCTAAACTCCCTCCCTCAGGACGTATTGTGAATGTCCCTCCCCCTCCCTCAGGACGTATGGTGAATGTCTAAACGCTCCCTCCCTCCCTCAGGACGTATGGTGAATGTCTAAACGCTCCCTCCCTCCCTCAGGATGTATGGTGAATGTCTAAACGCTCCCTCCCTCAGGACGTATGGTGAATGTCTAAACACTCCCTCCCTCAGGACGTATGGTGAACGTCTAAATGCTCCCTTCCTCCCTCAGGACGTATGGTGAATGTCTAAACTCTCCCTCCCACAGGACGTATGGTGAATGTCTAAACTCTCCCTGGGGACGTATGGTGAATGTCTAAACTCTCCATGGGGATGTATGGTGAACTTCTAAACTCTCCCTGTGGACATATGGTGAATGTCTAAACTCTCCTTGGGGATGTATGGTGAATGTCTAAACTCTCCCTCCCACAGGACGTATGGTGAATGTCTAAATGCTCCCTGGGGACATATGGTGAATGTCTAAACTCTCCTTGGGGACGTATGGTGAACGTCTAAACGCTCCCTCCCTCCCTCAGGACGTATGGTGAACGTCTAAACGCTCCCTCCCTCCCTCAGGACGTATGGTGAACGTCTAAACGCTCCCTGTGGATGTATGGTGAACGTTTAAACGCTCCCTGTGGACGTATGGTGAACGTCTAATCTCTCCCTGGGGACGTATGGTGAATGTCTAAATGCTCCATGGGGACGTATGGTGAACGTCTAAACTCTCCCTGGGGACGTATGGTGAACGTCTAAACTCTCCCTGGGGACGTATGGTGAATGTCTAAACTCTCCCTGGGGACTCCCTGGGACGTATAAACTCTCCCTGGGGACATATGGTGAATGTCTAAACTCTGAACGCTCCCTGTGGATGTATGGTGAACATCTAAACGCTCCCTGGGGAACTCTCCCTGGGGACGTATGGTGAACGTCTAAATGGGGGACGTATGGTGAACGTCTAAACTCTCCCTGGGGACATATGGTGAATGTCTAAACTCTCCCTAGGGACGTATGGTGAACGTCTAAACTCTCCCTGGGGACGTATGGTGAACGTCTAAACGCTACCTGGGGACCTATGGTGAATGTCTAATTTCTCCCTGGGGTCGTATGGTGAACGTCTAAACGCTCCCTGGGGATGTATGGTGAACATCTAAACGCTCCCTGGGGATGTATGGTGAACGTCTAAACGCTCCCTGGGGATGTGTGGTGAACGTCTAAACGCTCCCTGGGGATGTATGGTGAACGTCTAAACGCTCCCTGGGGATGTGTGGTGAATGTCTAAACTCTCCCTGGGGAAGTATGCTGAACGTCTAAATTCTCCCTGGGGACGTATGGTGAACGTCTAAACTCTCCCTGGGGACGTATGGTGAATGTCTAAACTCTCCCTGGGGATGTGTGGTGGACATCTAAACGCTCCCTGGGGATGTATGGTGAATGTCTAAACGCTCCCTGGGGATGTATGGTGAATGTCTAAATGCTCCCTGGGGACGTATGCTGAACGTCTAAATTCTCCCTGGGGACGTATGGTGAACGTCTAAACTCTCCCTGGGGACGTATGGTGAATGTCTAAACTCTCCCTGGGGATGTGTGGTGGACATCTAAACGCTCCCTGGGGATGTATGGTGAACATCTAAACGCTCCCTGGGGATGTATGGTGAACGTCTAAACGCTCCCTGGGGATGTATGGTGAATGTCTAAACGCTCCCTGGGGATGTATGGTGAACATCTAAACGCTCCCTGGGGATGTATGGTGAACGTCTAAACGCTCCCTGGGGATGTATGGTGAACATCTAAACGCTCCCTGGGGATGTATGGTGAACATCTAAACGCTCCCTGGGGATGTATGGTGAACGTCTAAACTCTCCCTGGGGATGTATGGTGAACATCTAAACGCTCCCTGGGGATGTATGGTGAACGTCTAAACTCTCCCTGGGGACGTATGGTGAACGTCTAAACGCTCCCTGGGGATGTGGGGTGACATCTAAACGCTCCCTGGGGATGTATGGTGAACATCTAAACGCTCCCTGGGGATGTATGGTGAACGTCGAAACGCTCCCTGGGGATGTGTGGTGAACGTCTAAATGCTCCCTGGGGATGTATGGTGAACGTCTAAATGCTCCCTGTGGACGTATGGTGAATGTCTAAACTCTCCCTAGGGACGTATGGTGAACGTCTAAACTCTCCCTGGGGACGTATGGTGAACGTCTAAACGCTACCTGGGGACCTATGGTGAACGTCTAAACGCTCCCTGGGGACGTATGGTGAACGTCTAAACGCTCCCTGGGGATGTATGGTGAACATCTAAACGCTCCCTGGGGATGTATGGTGACGTCTCCCCTGGGGATGTGTGGTGAACGTATGGTGAACGTCTAAACGCTCCTGGGGACGTGTGGTGAATGTCTAAACTCTCCCTGGTGAACGTCTAAACGCTCCCCTGGGGACGTATGGTGAACGTCTAAACGCTCCCTGGGGACGTATGGTGAACGTCTAAACTCTCCCTGGGGATGTGTGGTGGACATCTAAACGCTCCCTGGGGATGTATGAACGTCTGGGGATGTATGGTGAACATCTAAACGCTCCCTGGGGATGTATGGTGAACGTCTAAACGCTCCCTGGGGATGTATGGTGAACATCTCCCGACGGGGATGTATGGTGAACGTCTAAACGCTCCCTGGGGACGTATGGTGAACGTCCCTGGGGACGTATGGTGAACGTCTAAACGCTCCCTGGGGACGCTCCCTGGGGACGTATGGTGAACGTCTAAACGCTCCCTGGGGACGTATGGTGAACGTCTAAACGCTCCCTGGGGACGTATGGTGAACGTCTAAACGCTCCCTGGGGACGTATGGTGAACGTCTAAACGCTCCCTGGGGACGTATGGTGAACGTCTAAATGCTCTGCGCCGGAGAGCCCCCAGACACATGCACTCTCTAACAGCAGCAAACAGTGCTTAAAAAACCTGTGCCATTTCCCCAGAGGAAAGGAATTGAGCTTGCCTAAACTGGGAGGGAGATGGAGGAAGGGAGAGATTGAAATGCATTGAGCTCCAAAGGTATTGAGACAGTGATACAGCTGACGTTAAAGTGACTGACTGTCAGCTATGAACTGTTTTGTTATTTTTATCTATATCGAGTGAATTAGTTACAGCACTTTTTTGTAGCTTGTGACTCTACAAATTTGTTAATTTTGGTTGAGTATCATATTATTTTATTTCCAATAGAAACTAATGGTAAATAATGTATTGTGTCATTTTGGGGTCACTTTTATTGTAAATAAGAATATTCTATGTTTCTAAAGACTTCTACATTAATGTGGATGTTACGATGACAACATATAATCCTGAATGAATCGTGAATAATGATGAGTGAGAAACGTTGATGCACAAATATCATACTGCCAAGACATGCTAACCTCTCACCATTACAACACGGGAGGGTAGGAATTTTCGGGGGTGTATGATACTTTTTCATCATTATTCACGATTCATTCTGGATTATCCGTAATTATCGTAACATCCCCATTAATGTATTAGTGTTAAGAAACAAATGATATGCTTATTTACAATAAAAGTGACTCCAAAATGACACAATATATTATTTACCATTCATTTCTATTGGGCACAAAATAATCTGAAACACAACCAAAACAAACAACAAATACATCCAACGATTTTGTAGAGTCACAAGCTACAAAAAGTGATGTAATTACTCAACTAAACAGTAGGTAGTGGAGAGCCTCATTCTGGTCCAAATATGATAATTAGGGCCCTCGTGGAATCCAGGCATTTAAACAGAACTCAACCATGTAAAATAAAATGTATTCATTTGCCCATGTTTATCATAAGACATGAGCAGAATGCATCAGTGATTCATATTTCCTGCGACTATTCCAATGTGTGCGCGCGTCTACCAGTTTGTGTAGCAGTTAGCGATGATGCTAATGAAAACAGTCTGCTGGTAGATGGAAAGGCCTTCCCAAAAACTCTCAATTAAAATGTAATTACAAAGTAGCATGTGCTTACCTGACAGAATAATCCAGCGAGTATTTGTTTAGAAAACGATGAAATGTAAGCTACTAAAACACCTCTAAACAAAAGCCTCTTGCTAGGCGCACACTGGAATGAAAGGGTAACTAATACAAAAAATGACTATTTTGAGAGCAAAAACCTCAAAAACCTGAAACCTGGAAAAACAAACAATTTTATTTTTCAAGATAATGTGTATTATGTGTATTTACTTCATTGTTCTGTTTTAATAAAATGCATAATTTGAAGAACAAACATCATTGTGGCAACTCATATCTTGCAGTAAAACTGTAAATAACACAAGAGAGGACAGGTTAAATGTTAAAGCAGGTTCACGGTTCTCTTACTTAGATGACAGTCCTGATCATGTAGGCCTAGACAATATCCCAAAACAACTAACAATACACTGTATTCATACCTCTTCAGTCATTTAGATTGTAAAGTCATGTCTTTCTACACAATACCATTACAAATGTTTCCTATCTTGGAGGTAAACTCGACAAAGTATTCAATCATTTTGCTGTGTATTTCTGATGGAATCAATGCATTAGAATGTACCGAAGGACATCAAAATAGAGTTCCTTTGGCAAAAAAAATAGCTGAGGCTGCCTCACTGGCTGGTGACATTTTGGATTTGGCTGACTACTCTGTATATATACTGAATAAATTAGAGGTCAACCGATTAATCCGAATGGCTGATTAATTAGGGTCGATTTCAAGTTTTCATAACAATCGGAAATCAGTATTTTTGGACGCCGATTTGAGCAGATTAACCAAGTGAAATTGTGTCACTTCTCTTGCGTTCATTGCACGCAGAGTCAGGGTATATGCAACAGTTTGGGCCGCCTGGCTCATTGCGAACTAATTTGCCAGAATTGTACGTAATTATGACATAACATTGAAGGTTGTGCAGTGTAACAGGAATATTTAGACTTATGGATGCCATCTGTTAGATAAAATACGGAACGGTTCCGTATTTCACTGAAAGAATAAACGTTTTGTTTTCGAAATGATAGTTTCCAGATTTGACCATATTAATGACCTAAGGCTTGTATTTGTGTGTGTTATTATGTTATAATTAAGTCTATGATTTGATAGAGCAGTCTGACTGAGCGATGGTAGGCACCAGCAGGCTCGTAAGCATTCATTCAAACAGCACTTTGGTGCGTGTTGCCAGCAGCTCTTCTCAATGCTTCAAGCATTGCGCTGTTTATGACTTCAAGCCTATCAACTCCCGAGATTAGGCTGCTGTAACTGCTGTGAAATAGCTAGCTAGTTAGCGGGGTGCGCGCTAATAGCATTTCAAACGTAACTCACTCTGAGACTTGGAATAGTTGTTCCCCTTGCTCTGCATGGGTAACGCTGCTTCGAGGGTGGCTGGTTCGAGCCCAGGTAGCGGCAAGTAGAGGGATGGAAGCTATACTGTTTTTGGTCCTCCAATAATCGGTATCGGTGTCGAAAAATCATAATCGGTTGCCCTCTAGAATAAATATATAGACGCAACATGTAACAATTTCAACGATTTTACTGAGTTATAGTTCACATAAGAAAATCAGTCAATTTAAATACAGTCATTAGTCCCTAATGTATGGATTTCAAATGACTGAGAAGGGGCACATCCATGGGGGGGCCTGGGCAGGCATAAGCCCACCCACTTGGGAGCCAGGCTCAGCCAATCAGAATATGTTTTTCCCCACAAAAGGGCTTTATCTCCGACAGAAATACTCCTCAGTTTCATCAGGTTACCGGGTGGCTGGCCTCAGACGATCAAGCAGGTGAACAAGCCGGATGTGGAGGTCCTGGGCTGGTGTGGTTACACTTGATCTGCGGTTGTGAAGCCATTTGGACATACTGCCAAATTCTCTAAAACGACGTTGGATGCAGTTTATGTAAGAGAAATTAACATTCAATTCTCTGGCAACAGCTCTGGTGGACATTCCTGCTGTCAGCATGCCAATTTCACACTCCCTAAAAATCTGCTCCCGCTCCCCCTCTCTGGAGCACGAGGTCGCCAGGCTGCTCATCATTATACACACCTGTCACCAGCGGCACTTCATCGGACTCACCTGGACTCCATCACGTCATTGGTTGCCTCCCCTACATCTGACACTTCCTCAGTTTAATTTCCGTGTTTGCATTTATGTTGTTTTGTTTCTCTTGTCCAGACATTGTTCTTGTTTAGTTTCATGTCTATTTACAATGAAATCCTCATCCTGTACATGCTTCCCGTCTCCCAGCGTCTGCAGTTACGGAATCATTACAGTGTTGTGTTACAAAACTGCACATGTTTTCCCCAGCCCAAGGTGCACCTGTGTAATGAGAGTGCTGTTTGATTAGCTTCTTCATATGCTACAACCGTCAGGTGGATGGATTATCTTGGCAAAGGAGAAATGCTCACTAACAAGGATGTAACACATTTATGCATTTGAGAGAAATACTTTTTTTGTGCATATGGAACATTTCTGGGATCTTTTATTTCAGCTCATGAAATGTGGGACCAACACTTTACATATTGCGCTTTTATTTTTGTTCCATATACACCGTAACTCTTCATTTTTCCACCTGTCCTTTTCAAATCCACTACCAGCATACACCTGAAGGGGGCACTGTTCAGTATCTCTCATAGACCAGAGCCCTCTCAGTTCCTGAGGCCCCATCAGATTCCCTACTGCTCGGCGGCAGCTCAGTGACAACCATAAATAAGAGATAACACTGTGGCAGGTCTGCAATAACAGAGCTGTTAGAAGAGCCACTGGCTGCAAGGCAACAAAAGGGGCACCTTTTCACACGAGGGGAGAGAACACTACACAGGACACCATGCAAAAGGCTTGTGACTTTGGCTATTAGGGATGATACAGTACTATGGAAGAAGAGTTGGAGGATAGAAGTGTGTGTGGAAGGAATGGTTGTAATAGTGTATGTCAGAGAATGTTCTATTTCTATAGGTGTATACATAGAGATATACAATAATGTCATGTTCTATTTCTATAGGTGTATACATAGAGATATACAATGATGTCATGTTCTATTTCTATAGGTGTATACATAGAGATATACAATAATGTAATGTTCTATTTGTATACACCTATAGAAATAGAACATGACATTATTGTATATCTCTATGTATACACCTATAGAAATAGAACATGACATTATTGTACATCTCTATGTATACACCTATAGAAATAGAACATGACATTATTGTACATCTCTATGTATACACCTATAGGTGTATACATGTTCTATTTCATTTTATGGTTGTATGCCAGTGGTGGCCCGTGGAACTTTTCATCGAAGAAGGGCTCATAGTAATGGCTCCAATGGTCCATTCCAGCCATTATTGTGAACTGTCCTCCTCTCACCAGCCTCCGCTGGTGTTTGATCATGCCCAGGATACCTACATGCTTTCATGGAAATGTTGCTCAACAGAGAAAGGTTCTATTCATTTCACCGTATCAGTACAATTAACCTGATTATGTCCTACAAGAAAGGAAGCAGAAACACATCTGTGTGTGTGTGTGTGTGTGTGTGTGTGTGTGTGTGTGTGTGTGTGTGTGTGTGTGTGTGTGTGTGTGTGTGTGTGTGTGTGTGTGTGTGTGTGTGTGTGTGTGTGTGTGTGTGTGTGTGTGTGTGTGTGTGTGTGTGTGTGTGTGTGTGTGTGTGTGTGTGTGTGTGTGTGTCCGGCATATGCCTACTATTTCACTCCAACTATTACAATATCTAAACACTGAGAAAGTCACAATGAAACAAACTCTTGCAGATGAAATCAATATAACAAACAGACAAAAATAAACAAACTTGTCTGCCACCACTTCCACAACACCACACTCAGTACCACATTCACATCAGAGAAATGTGTGTCAGACACGTGCACACACACACAAATCTCACACTGTGAGCTCTAAAAGACAGTTGGCCAATCTTCACTCACTGCTCAATATCTCCCTGCACACATTACAAAGGAGACTAATTTTCTTCAAAACATTTGGAGGGCCTTCATGGGTTTGATCGTGTTACACAAAGGCACTGCTGTTTACGTGTTGCTGCATTTGTTCTTGTTTTTAGGGGGTCCAATGTTCCAGAGAGAGAGAGAGAGACAGAGAGCGAGAGAGAGGTAGGGAAATGAGAGAGACGAGGGAGACGAGAAAGACGGGAGGCAGGGAGACGAAAGAGACGAGAGGGAGGGAGATGAGAGAGACGAGAGGGAAGGAGACGAGAGGGAGGGAGACGAGAAAGACGAGAGGCAGGGAGACGAGAGAGACGAGTGGGAGGGAGCCGAGAGAGACGAGAGGGAGGGAGACAAGAGAGAGGGAGGGAGGGAGACGAGAGAGACGAAAGAGACGAAAAGGAGGGAGACGAGAGAGACAAGAGGGAGGGAGGGAGACGAGAGCGAGAGGGAGGGAGATGGGAGGAAGGGAGACAGAGAGAGAGAGGTAGGGAGACAGAGAGAGGCGAGCGGGAGAGGGAGGGAGGGAGAGAGAGAGAGGGAGACGAGAGGAAGGGAGACGAAAAAGACGAGAGGCATGGAGACGAGAGAGACGAGAGGGAGGGAGCCAAGAGAGACGAGAGGGAGGGAGACAAGAGTGAGGGAGGGAGACGAGAGATACGAAAGAGACGAAAAGGAGGGAGACGAGAGAGACAAGAGGAAGGGAGGGAAACGAGAGCGAGAGGGAGGGAGATGAGAGAGAGAGGGAGGGAGACGAGAGAGAGAGGAAAGGAGACGAGAGAGACGAGAGGGAGAGGGAGGGAGACGAGAGAGAGAGGAAGGGAGACATGAGAGAGAGACAGAGAGAGACGAGAGAGAGAGGAAGGCAGGGAGGGAGACGAGAGGGAGGGAGGGAGACCTGAGAGAAGGAGGGAGACCAGAGAGAGACCAGAGAGAGGGAGACCAGAGAGAGGGAGGGAGGGAGACGAGAGAGACCAGAGAGAGAGGGAGACCAGAGAGAGGGAGGGAGGGAGACGAGAGAGAGAGAGGGAGGGAGACGAGAGAGGGGGGGGACGAGAGAGAGGGAGGGAGGGAGACGAGAGAGAGGGAGGGAGGGAGACGAGAGAGAGAGAGGGAGGGAGAAGAGAGAGAGAGAGAGAGAGAGAGAGAGAGAGAGAGAGAGGGAGGGAGACGAGAGAGAGGGAGGGAGACGAGAGAGGGGGGGAGACGAGAGAGAGGGAGGGAGGGAGACGAGAGAGAGAGAGGGAGGGAGACGAGAGAGAGAGAGAGAGAGGGAGGGAGACAAGAGAGAGAGTGAGGAAGGGAGACGAGAGAGAGAGAGAGAGAGAGAGAGAGAGAGAGAGAGGAAGGGAGACGAGAGAGACGAGAGAGATTGGGAGGGAGACGAGAGAGGGGGAGGGAGACGAGAGCGAGGTAGGGAGATGAGAGCGAGGGAGGGAGGGAGACTAGAGAGAGAGAGGGGGGGAGACGAGAGAGAGAGAGAGAGAGAGAGAGAGAGAGAGAGAGAGAGAGAGAGAGAGAGAGAGAGAGAGAGAGAGAGGAGAGAGAGGGAGGAAGGGAGACGAGAGAGAGAGAGAGGAAGGGAGACGAGAGAGACGAGAGAGATTGGGAGGGAGACGAGAGAGGGGGAGGGAGACGAGAGCGAGGGAGGGAGACGAGAGCGAGGGAGGGAGGGAGACTAGAGAGAGAGAAATAAAGAGATCAATATGGAAATAATACCATCTCGCTCTGATCAACCTTCCATTGTTACTGTATATTGAACTCTAAATCGTCCAGCAGCAGTGAACCGTGATAGGCTACGTCTGGCTACGTCTGGCTACGTCTGGCTACAGCCTGTGGTAACACACTGATGGACAGGTGATCAGGAAGAACTCACAGGAGATAGTTCCTGCCAGTCTTATCATGGCGAACAGAATAGTCCTTGTGTTTGCATTGCCTCCACCCTCATTTTCACAAATAATGGCAATTACAAAACAACACAAAGACTAATGGATTGGCAGGCAGGCAGAGAGGCAGGTATGCAAGCAGTTTTTAGATCAAAATCAATAAACATATAAGGCAATGTTAAAAAGGCTGCAACTTTTGAGGAAGAGTGGAATGGGGGAAGTTTGTATTTGTGTATTTATGTGTGCATACGTGTAGGAGTAGAAAAAGGCAGTAGAGGTCTTTGTGGTGTTTGTAGCCAAATCTCAGTCAAAGATCAGAGGGGCCAGCTAGCCTCTCCTTATCCACTATGCCAAGCTTTGAACAGCATGACAGCAACACAGAAAACCACCTGCTCCACTGTGCAATTCAGAGTACCGTACTGTTGAAAGAAGAGTTGAGAGAGTAAACAGATACAGAGAGAGAGATACAGAGAGAGATACAGAGAGATATACAGAGAGATACAGAGATAGATACAGAGAGAGAGAGAAACACCGATTGATCCGTCCTGTCTAATTAAGCTGAACTAGGAAGTTTCTTTCCGAGATAAGCACAAAAGCACGATTCTGTGGAGTACGTGTCTTTGTTGTTTGTGTGTACTGTATGTGTGTGTGTGTGTGTGTGTGTGTGTGTGTGTGTGTGTGTGTGTGTGTGTGTGTGTGTGTGTGTGTGTGTGTGTGTGTGTGTGTGTGTGTGTGTGTGTGTGTGTGTGTGTGTGTGTGTGTGTGTGTGTGTGTGTGTGTGTGTGTGTGTGTGTGCGTGACCATGCTAAAAGCTAAAAGGTAAAAGAGACTCTCTGCATCCAAACTCACATCACAATCACCCATCAACCAATACAACACGCAACGACAGTGAATACATCCTCCCAGCTGTTCCCCCTAAACAGTGAATACATCCTCCCAACTGTTCCCCCTAAACAGTGAATACATCCTCCCAACTGTTCCCCCTAAACAGTGAATACATCCTCCCAGCTGTTCCACCTAAACAGTGAATACATCCTCCCATCTGTTCCATCTAAACAGTGAATACATCCTCCCAACTGTTCCCCCTAAACAGTGAATACATCCTCCCAGCTGTTCCACCTAAACAGTGAATACATCCTCCAAACTGTTCCACCTAAACAGTAAATACATCCTCCCAACTGTTCCCCCTAAACAGTGAATACATCATCCAAACTGTTCCCCCTAAACAGTGAATACATCCTCCCAGCTGTTCCCCCTAAACAGTGAATACATCCTCCCAACTGTTCCCCCTAAACAGTGAATACATCCTCCCAACTGTTCCCCCTAAACAGTGAATACATCCTCCCAGCTGTTCCACCTAAACAGTGAATACATCCTCCCATCTGTTCCATCTAAACAGTGAATACATCCTCCCAACTGTTCCCCCTAAACAGTGAATACATCCTCCCAGCTGTTCCACCTAAACAGTGAATACATCCTCCAAACTGTTCCACCTAAACAGTAAATACATCCTCCCAACTGTTCCCCCTAAACAGTGAATACATCATCCAAACTGTTCCCCCTAAACAGTGAATACATCCTCCCAGCTGTTCCACCTAAACAGTGAATACATCCTCCAAACTGTTCCACCTAAACAGTAAATACATCCTCCCAACTGTTCCACCTAAACAGTGAATACATCCTCCCAACTGTTCCCCCTAAACAGTGAATACATCCTCCCAGCTGTTCCACCTAAACAGTGAATACATCCTCCAAACTGTTCCACCTAAACAGTGAATACATCCTCCAAACTGTTCCACCTAAACAGTGAATACATCCTCCCAACTGTTCCACCTAAACAGCAAATACATCCTCCCAACTGTTCCATCTAAACAGTGAATACATCCACCGAACTGTTCTACCTAAACAGTGAATACATCCTCCAAACTGTTCTACCTTAACAGGGAATACCACGACTACAGCTAGGAGGTTTATTAAATCAGAGTAGTAAAACGCATGACACAGTACAAAAATACCACTGGCTATCTGGGTTAGGTCCTCACTGAGTGAGGATTGTAGGTCAATGGGCAAACAAGACAATGAAACAGCAAGGCAAGAATGGTGGGGAGAGTGTCTCACATCCTGCTGAGTCAGGGTCTTATTCACCCAAAAAGAAAGCAAATGGGCCAAAACGGGGAGGGACTGTCTGAACCTGTTCATTTTAGCTGCAAACCTTTTTCAGTCGCAAAATGTTTTGCTATGGTGTTCACTAATAAATACTATAATAAATGCCCTTTTCCAACACGTCCAAAATGCATCCTTCCTTCCTTCTTTCCTTGAGTCACTGACCTAACATGGGTGGATATGTGAAACCCTGGCATTCAATGACCCAGTCCTATCCCATCGTTGGTTTTATTTTTTAGTTAACCTTTATTTAACTAGGCAACAAATTCATATTTACATTGACGTCCTACACCGGCCAAACCCAGACGGCGCTGGGCCAATTGTGCACCACCCTGTGGGATTCCCAATCACGGCCAGTTGTGATAGAGCCTGGATTAGTTCATTAATGAAGGGGAGGAAGAAAATATGCATTTTTAGAGTACTTGAACAGGGCCTTGGTCTGGCGTATTTGACCGGAAGGTCTCTTCTCCCATAGCTCTGAAGGCAATTGGAGAATAACAATGAATTGTGAAGAGGATTATAATAACTGAAAGGTATGGTACAGAGCAACCATAGGATGAATCCCCGTTGTGTCGGTCTTTCTCAGTCTATTTCCTCTCTCTGACAATCCTTTCCCACCGTCCTCAGTACACACACACACACACACACCACCATTAACATTCCCACCAAACATTACAGAGTGTTTACACAAAGGGACTTGGAATGAGACATTGATTGAGGACGGCTCGGGCGCCCAAGTCCAAGCTCAGCCTTTCAATTACCCGTCCGTATGATTAATATATCAAACCGCATTAGCCTCCTCCACCCTCCTCTGCTCCTCTTCCTCCTCCTCTACCCCTCTGATTCGCTACAATGAGTTCTGGGCCACTGCCCATTCCCTGCCCTGTTGTCTGCTGTCCGTGCCAGGCTAAAAAAGGGCACCCCAGCCCAGTCACAACTTTTCATAGTCTTGCTTGTGCTTTCCCAAGGACCATAACTTGATTTGGGCCTCTTTAAATTCACCTGCATTCACTTTGGCATGAATGAGTGGTGCTATGGTGGTTCTGATGGCTCAGTACTTGTAATACCAGCGTCAGGTTTGATTCCAACACTGAATATATGTAAAAATATATATATATATATAATAATGTATGTGGATTTGGATAAAAGCATATATTGAATGACCATGTGTCTTACTGTCCCGTACTGAAATAAATGGTATTGTTATTGGCCTGTGAAAAGGGCTTGATTATGATATTGAGTGTTGGTCTATTGTATTGCATCATGTTTGGTAGTAGTGCTGGGTTGGAATGTTTACTGTGTTTACGCTGTGGTTGACTGGCTCTGGCACCACAACCACAGTCAGTCATTAACTAGTATACTAATGAAAGGCCACTGGTAGAACTCTGGAGCCTTACGGGGTGTGTGTGTGTGTTCGTGTGAAAACAAATTAATTTGAGGTCCAACGTGTTGGTGCGATGTTGGTGTGGACATACGCTAATGATCAATGTGTGTGTGAGTCATGCTAATTAAATCTGGGGAAAGTCTTAATTGGTGTAAGCACAGCAGAGGAGGCTAGAAGTGGCGCTATAGGAAGACGGGCTAATTGTAATGGCTGGAATGGAATAAATGGACTAAAGTCAAATATGGTTTCCATGGGTGTTTCTCAAAATACATTCTAACGTGTGCCGAGGGTCAGAGTATGAGTCCAAATCAAACTATGCGAAAAGGAGCATTGAGGGCACTTCTCGAACGAACATCGATGCAAGCTTCAATAAAAAGAATGTGATGAAAACTGACCTGAAATCTAGCCATTATTTCAGCTGAAGCACGCATGTGGCATGATCTACAGACAGTCACGTAGTACGAAGGGAATTCAACCATTTCGTGAACACAGACGTCTTGCTTCCGGACAAGCTAAACACCTTCTTCGACTGCTTTGAGGATAACACAGTGCCACCCACGTAACACGCTACCAAGAACTGTGGACTCTTCTACTCTATGGCTGAGAGTGAGTAAGATATTTAAGCGTGTTAACCCTTGCAGCAAGGCTGCCAACCCAGATGCCATCCCAAGCCGCGTCCTCAGAGCATGTGAATACCAGCTAGCTGAGGTGTTTACGGACATATTCCATCTCTCCCTATCCCAGTCTGTTCTACCCACTTGCTTCAAGATGTTCACCATTGCTCCTGTACCAAATAAAGCAAAGGCAAATGAACTAAATGACCATCGCCCCGTAGCATTCACTTGTGTCATCATGAAGTGCTTTGAGAGGATAGTCAAGGATCATATCACCTGTACCTTACCTGACACCCTAGACCCACTTCATTTTCCTTACCGTCCCAATAGATCCACAGACAAAGCAATCGTCATCGCACTGCCCTATCCCATATGGACAAGAGGAATACCTGAACTCAGCAAAAAAAGAAACAACTCTTTTTCAGGACCCTGTCTTTCAAAGATAATTCGTAAAGGGTTTTAACTTATTGGTGACAGGGGGCAGTATTTTCACGTCCGGATGACATGCATGCCCAAATTCAACTGCCTGCTACTCATCCCCAGAAGATAAGACATGCATATAGTAGATTAGTGAAGTGGATAGAAAACACTCTGAAGTTTCTAAAACTGTTTGAATCATGTCTGTGAGTATAACAGAACTTATTTAGCAGGCGAAACCCCGAGGACAAACCTTACAGATTTTTAGGTCACTCTCTTTTCAATCCATTTTCATTTAGAATCCAGATTTCTAAGGGACCTTCTTGCAGTTCCTACCGCTTCCACGTGATGTCACCAGTCTTTAGAAATTGGTTGAGGTTTTTCCTTTGTGTAATGAAGAAGTAGCCCTGTTCAGAACGAGGGTCAGCTGTAGTGTATGGTAGAGAGAGACGCGTGACCAGAAAGCTAGCTACAGTCTGTTTTCCTCCTGTATTGAACACAGATCATCACGTCTTTAATTTAATCATTTATTTACGTTAAAAAATACCTAAAGTTGTATTACAAAAGTAGTTTGTAATGTTTTTGCAAAGTGTACAGGTAACTTTTGAGATATTTTGTAGTCACATTGCGCAAGTTGGAATCGGTGTTTTTCTGGAGCAAATGCGCTAAATAAATTGACATTTTGGATATATATCGACGGAATTAATCGGAAAAAAATGACCATTTGTGATGTTTATGGGACATATTGGAGTGCCAACAAAAGAAGCTCGTCAAAGGTAAGGCATGAATTCTATTTTTATTTCTGCGTTTTGTGTCGAGCCTGCAGGGTTGAAATATGCTTTTCTCTCTTTGTTTACGGAGGTACTATCCTCAGATAATAGCATTGTTTGCTTTTGCCGAGAAGGCTTTTTGAAATCTGGCATGTTGGCTGGATTCATAACAAGTGTAGCTTTAATTTGCTATCTTGCATGTGTGATTTAATGAAAGTAAAATTTTTATAGTAATTTATTAGAATTTTCCCTGTCTTTTGGCCAGGTGGGACCCTAGCATCCCACATATCGTTAGAGGTTAACACTGTTTCCCACACTTGTTCAATGAACCATAAACAATTATTGAACATGCACCTGTGGAACAGTCATTAAGACACTAGCAGCTTACAGACGGTAGGCAATTAAGGTCACAGTTATGAAAACTTAGGACAATAAAAAACTCCAAAAGAAAAGAAAGATGCCCAGGGCCCCTGCTCATCTGAGTGCCTTAGGCATGCTGCAAGGAGGCATGAGGACTGCAGATGTGGCCAGGGCAATACATTGCAATGTCCATACTGTGAGACACCTAAGACACCGCTAAAGGGAGACAGGACAGACAGATGACCATCCTCCCAGCGGCAGACCACGTGTAACAACACCTGCACAGGATCGGTACATCCAAAAATCACACCTGCAGGACAGGTACAGGATGGCAACAACAACTGCACGAGTTACATGAAGAACACACAATCCCTCCATCAGTGCTCAGACTGTCCGCAATAGGCTGAGAGAGGCTGGACTGAGGGCTTGTAGGCTTGTTGTAAGGCAGGTCCTCACCAGACATCACCCTTGCAACAACTTCGACTATGGGCACAAACCCACCGTCGCTGGACCAGACTGGACTGGCAAAAAATGCTCTTCACTGACGAGTCGTGGATGTGTCTCACCAGGGGTGATGGTAGGATTCGCGTTTATCGTTGAAGGAATGAGCGTTACACCGAGGCCTGCACTCTGTAGTTGAAACGATTTGGAGGTGGAGGGTCCGTCATGGTCTGGGGCGGTGTGTCACAGCATTATTGGATTGAGCTTGTTGTCATTGCAGGCAATCTCAACGCTGTGCGTTACAGGGAAGACATCCTCCTCTCTCATGTGGTATCCTTCCTGCAGACTAAAGAAGTTCTTTGCCCGCTTTGAGGACAATACAGTGCTACTGACACGGCCCGCTACCAAAACCTGCGGACTCTCCTTCACTGCAGCCAACGTGAGTAAAACATTTAAACTTGTTAACCCTCGCAAGGCTGCAGGCCCAGACGGCATCCCCAGTCCTCAAAGTATGCACAGACCAGCTGGCTGGTGTGTTTACGGACATATTCAATCAATCCTTATCCCAGTCTGCTCTTCCCACATGCTCTAAGAGGGCTACCATTGTTCCTGTTCCTAAGAAAGCTAAGGTAACTGAGATAGTTCGACTACCTCAAACTTTTACAGATGCACAATCGAGAGCATCCTGTCGGGCTGTACACCACCTGGTACAGCAACTGCTCCGCCCACAACCGTAAGAGAAGAGGGTAGTGAGGTCTGCACAACGCATCACCGGGGGCAAACTACCTGCCCTCCAGGACACCTACACCACCCGATGTCACAGGAAGGCCATAAAGATCATCATGGACAACAACCACCCGAGCCACTGCCTGTTCACCCCGCTATCATCCAGAAGGCGAGGTCAGTACAGGTGCATCAAAGCAGGAACCGAGAGACTGAAAAACAGCTGCTATCTCAAGGTCATCAGAAAGTTAAACAGCCACCACTAACATTGAGTGGCTGCTGCCAACATACTGACTCAACTCCAGCCACTTTAACAATGGAAAAATTGATGGAAAAATGACACTGCATATAATGTTTACATACTCCACATTACTCAGCTCATATGTATATACTGTACTCTATACCATCTACTGCATCTTGCCTATGCCGTTCTGTACCATCACTCATTTATATATTTTGGAAGGACAAGCACTTCGCTACAATCGCATTAACATCTGCTAAACATGTGTATGTGACAAATAAAATTTGATTTGGTTTGATTTGATTTGATTTGCAGACTCATCCTGAAATTACCCTCCAGCATGACAATGCCACCAGCCATACTGCTCGTTCTATGCTTGATTTCCTGCAAGACAGGAATGTCAGTGTTCTGCCGTGACCAGCAAAGAGCCAGGATCTCAATCCCATTGAGCATGTCTGGGACCTGTTGGATCAGAGGGAGAAGGCTAGGGTCATTCCCCCCAGAAATGTCCGGGAACTTGCAGGTGCCTTGGTGAAAGAGTGGGGTAACATCTCACAGCAAGAAGTGGCCAATCTGGTGCAGTCCATGAGGAGGAGATGCACTGAAGCACTTAATTAATGCAGCTGATGGCCACACCAGATACTGACTGTTACTTTTGATTTTGACCCCCCCTTTGTTCAGGGACATATTATTCCACTTCTGTTCATCACATGTCTGTGGAACTTGTTCAGTTTACATCTCAGTTGTTGAATCTTGTTATGTTCATACAAATATTTACACATGTTAAGTTTGCTGAAAATAAATGCAGTTGACAGTGAAAGCACATTTTGTGTTTTGCTGAGTTTATGTAA
This sequence comes from Oncorhynchus gorbuscha, assembly GCF_021184085.1. Classification (NCBI taxonomy): domain Eukaryota; kingdom Metazoa; phylum Chordata; class Actinopteri; order Salmoniformes; family Salmonidae; genus Oncorhynchus; species Oncorhynchus gorbuscha. Next base: position 82,014,901 of record NC_060185.1, read on the forward strand.
GAATGCTGTTCATTGCTGTTCAACACCAAATTACCTGGGTCCCGACCCCGCCCTGTGCAACTGGGTTCTGGACTTCCTGACCGGCCGCCCCAGGTAGTGAAGTTAGGGAACAACACCTCCACTTCGCTGATCCTCAACACAGGGGCCCCACAAGGGTGAGTGCTCAGCCCCCTCCAGTACTCCCTGTTCCCCCATGACAGCGTGGCCACAACCGCCTCCAACTCAATCATCAAGTTTGCAGACGACACAACAGTAGCAGGCCTGATTACCAACAATGACGAGACAGCCTACAGGGAGGAGGTGATGGCCCTGGGAGAGTGGTCCACAGTGGAGAAGATGGAAAGCTTCAAGTTTCTCAGCGTACACATCACTGACGATCTGAAATGGTTCACCCACACAGACAGGAGGCTGAAGAAATATGGCTTGGGTCCTAAAACCCTCACAAACTTTTATAGATGCATAATTGAGAGAATCCTGTCGGGCTGTACCACCGCTGGTACGGCAACTGCACTGCTCACAAACGCAGGGCTCTCCAGAGGGTGGTGTGTTCTGCCCAATACATCATCGGCGTCAAACTACCTGCCCTCCAGGACACCTACATCACAGGAAGGCCAAAAAGCTGATCAAGGACGTCATCCACCCAAGACAAAGCCTGTTCACCCCGCAATCATCCAGAAGTCAAGGTCAGCACAGGTGACAATGTGTGCAAACCTGGTCAAGAACTACAGGAAACGTATGACCTCTGTAATTGCAAACAAAGGTTTATGTACCAAATATTATGTTCTGCTTCTCTGATGTATCAAATACTTATGTCATGCAATAAAATGCTAATTAATTACTTAAAAATCATACAATGTGATTTTCTGGATTTTTGTTTTATATTCCATCTCTCACAGTTGAAGTGTACCTATGGTAGAAATTACAGACCTCTACATGCTTTGTAAGTAGAAAAACCTGCAATATCATGAGTGTATCAAATACTTGTTCTCCCCACTGTACATGTCTAAACAAAATACTCCACTATGCAAGTAACTACTTCAATAGAATGTTTAGGATGTCACTGCGACAACTGTTGATAAATGTAGCTGGTAAATTTGCTCTAGCTATCTACTCCGATTTCAGAGCACTCTCATCTCAGTGTGCCAGAGAGCAGAATAACTGATGAATTTACAAACACTCAAAACCCGTTGAATATGGCCGGTGTCAGTAAGCGTTGGCAAAAACTCATAAGTCAATTGTTGTCAGCAGCACAGTTGCAGTCACCAATGCTCTGGATAAGATGAAAAAAGCCTACCCAGCTCTGCTAGGTTGAGTAAAAGGGTCAGTGTGAGCTGTTCTCTCATTTGTGTCTGGAAGTAGCTAGAAAGCTAGCCAACGTTTGCTAGTTAACATTGGTTCTTGGACTGCTGTTAGGTCAGAAGGCTCGATCAACCCTACTTCTCAACCAGAGCGTCCAGTGTGAGCTCTGAGCGCGCCAAGACCATAACTCTCTGAATTTACGAATGGACAATCTGACAACGATCTGAGTTTATGAACGCCCAGAGCACAATCTGGCACTCGAGATTAAATTTACAAAACACACCCATAGTATAAACCAGCCTTTAATCTTGAAATATTTGGTTGTTTAGTTCATAGCCTCACATGTGAATCCTTAAGAGGGTGTGAACGATACTGAATGGGTGTAGACAAAGAAGAGTTCTCCAGTAGGTACCAAAACATTCAAGGGCCATTTTATCAAAAGTGAGGTTACAAGTTTATCAACTTTCAAAGCAGAATTACTTTTCCATTGTTCCTCAAATGTAGTATATGATATACACTTTTCTAACACTTTCATCCAGTTCCCGCTCAGCCCAGTCAAAACTGTTCACTGCTCTGGCCCCCCAATGGTGGAACAAACTCCCTCATGACGCCAGGACAGCGGAGTCAATCACCACCTTCCGGAGACACCTGAAACCCCACCTCTTTAAGGAATACCTAGGATAGGATAAGTAATCCTTCTCACCCCTCCCCCCTTTAAGATTTAGATGCACTATTGTAAAGTGACTGTTCTACTGGATGTCATAAGGTGAATGCACCAATTTGTAAGTCGCTCTGGATAAGAGCGTCTGCTAAATGACTTAAATGTAAATGTAATGTAAAAAACACCATTTCAATTTTTGCTATATAAGACCGAATCGAGCCGGTCGGTCACATTTTATATTTCATGGTACTTGTTTTAGGTCCTTTTTGCCTGTTAAATTATCTGGTTAGCTACATTATTATGATTCACGTATAGCTAGCTGATTGTTATATAGAGCAAAATGGTTACTTTGTGTATATCTTATTTTGTCTCTATTGCCATTGTTGTCCTGGTTGGAATACGGTTCAGTGAATGGGTAAGTCCATAGTAAGTCAATAGGGCTAACTGCCTAGATAGCTGGACACAAAGAATTGGTAGCTACCCAGGAAACATGTACATTTACCTTGCATAACATTTACCTTGCATAACAACACTTTTTGGTCATTGTTGCCTGTTTAACTAGCTGGCTAGCTAGATTATTACGATTCACATATCTATCTGATAATTATGACGTAAAATGTTTGCTTTGATGCCATTGTTCTGGCTGGAAGAAGGTTCAGTGAATGGGGAGGTGAGGTAATTCAGTAGGGGAGTGTGAGTGCTTCTCAAATGTATGTTTTCATGCATTCTCCACACTCCCACAATAACATGCTCAAGAGAACATGCACTCGGAGCATGAGAGTGTGAATCATGGTAGTATGCATATTGAGATACACCCCATATGTTTGATGTGTTTGATACCGATCCACTTATTCCAATACAGCCATTACAATGAGCCCGTCCTCCTATAACACCTTCCAGCAGCCTCCACTGAAGCACACATGCACACTTGCGCGTGTGTGTGTGCTCAGTAGCCTACTGCATGTCAGTTAAGAGGAAGGACCCACTGCTCATGTAGGCCTACTGTATGAAGCATAACCCCCCCCCCCCCCCCATACACACACACACACACACACAAAAATCCCCATTGTTTGTTCTCATCATATGTTTGACTTGAATGGAGAGTCAGAGGAAGTGTTCTATGCCCTGAAGAACAATGACAGCAGCTGTTTATGAAATTGCACATTGTCTGTTTGTTTGAGCTATGGCCATTGTTTCTAAATAGGAATGACAAAACAGGAACTATCACTGATTCCTATCTCCATTCCGCAAAAACAAACCCAGCACTTGCTCGGAGATATATAAATTATTGATGGGAATCAGCTCATTAAAAAGGAGAAAATGCAGTGGTCAAAACCACTGTAGGGATCTGTCTGTTGATGTTGAAAGGCATCTCTTTTCTTTTGTTAACCACAACTTCTTACAAAATACCCCAATGCATTTTGTAGGATTCGAGGATTGCTGGTGTTAGGGATTCTCTTTAAGACTATTTTCTCTCTGCTAGATCTACCGAGATGGACGTTTTGTAGCTGGTTCTGATGATTCTTCAGAGAACCAATAGAAGACGCCTTGAACAGAAACAGAACACGGCTGTAGAGGAAGGGCAAAAAGCTGTAAATGAAGAGAACCACATCCTTCTCTCATTCTCAGGGGTTAAAGAAAAATAATCCCATGTCGATCTAAGATCGATTGTCCAGGGCCAAGCTAACCTCCCATTTCATGTGAGAAAGCCATGAACATCATATGTTTAGGGAAGGAGGATTGCCAGTTTGACCAATTCTAGTCCCCTATGGGGTCCAGGGATAATGTTTATGTAGAAGGACCGAGAAGCTGGTGACTTTTTAAAAGGACATTCTCCTCCAAAATGTATGAAAATATAATAAAGCCGACACCATCTAAAAAAGTAAGTCCACCTCCAGAAATGGGCCCTATAACATATTGGTAAAAATTGAACTTAAAGTATTCATATTGCAATAAGCATTATCACCTGTAGCCCAACTAATGAAGCACAGGCTGAAGTATTGGATTTGTCGATCTGCATTTACCACATTTGATTGTTGTTATTATTGATAAGTCACTTATATCGGCTGAAAGCTTAAATTCGTGTTAATGTAACTGCACTGTCCATTTCACAGTAGCTATTACTGCGAAAGAAATGCCATGCTATTGTTTAAGGAGAGCTCTTAACAACAAAACACTTTTTTCACCGCGATAGGTTTGATAAATTTGCATCTGAAGGTGAAATGTGTACTTACATTCTGAAATCTTGCTCTGATTTACCATCCAAAGGGTCCCAGAGATAACATGAAGTGTCGTTTTCTTAGATAAAATCCTTTTTCATATCATAAAAAGGTCCATATAGCATGCACGATCGATTTTGTATTTCTACTCGTTCAATTTGCAAAGAAAGTAATCTCTGAAAATCTCACCATAAACGTTGTTTCAACCAGTCAAATCACATTTTTATGTATTCCTCAGAGATCCTAGAACGTAACGAGGATTCACTATATCATTAGGGGTGTAGTATATCCTATAGGACACCATATTTGGTCAGAGATCGACGCCTTCATTGGGCGCCGATGACGCGGGCGGTCTTCACTTGAACGACTCAAACTTTGTCAAATGAGCACCAATCGGTGTCACACAAAGCTAGCTAGATAGACAATGAGCTGGGTTTTACGGGAGTATCCAGAAACCATGTATCTGTTGTAAAATGTAGCTACTATCCTTGTACGACAGCATGCCTTTTCATTTTGGACAAAAATCATATGAATATTGAAAGCTATGAAGTTTTGAAAACTGGTTGTTTAGCAAATGTTGAACTTATAATATGGCTACTAATACTGGAAAAGCTAAATCAAAGTCCAAGTATACAGATTTTACGATATTCTTGCAGCAAAATGTCATATGAATGCAAATGTCTCCTTCACGATTTGCCCAAATGTACCTGGGTGACTTCACACTAAACAAAATGGACAACACTCATACTTCAAGTTTTCTGTCTGAAACTTTGCACATACATCACTGCCACCTTGTGGACACCATCGGAATTATAAACAGAGAGATGGCTAGAACTGGGACCTTTCTCTTGCATTTCAAAGATGGTAGAAGAAAAAAAAGTTGATTCTTTCTTTGTATTTTCTTCCACCAGATCTATTGTGTTATATTATCCTACATTCAATTCACATGTCCACAAACTTCAAACTTCAAAGTGTTCCCTTTCAAATGGTACCAAGAATATAGATATCCTTGCTTCAGGGCCTGAGCTACAGGCAGTTAGATGTGGTATGTCATTTTAGGTGTTTTTTTTAAAGGGGCTGTGCTTAAGACATTTTAAATCAAAGAAAGCAACCAAACCACGGCGAAATCAGTGGGATCTCTCATTTTACAAACAGAAATTCAGACATCATTGAGGACGTACTTCTGATAAAGCGATACACACATCGGCACACTGCTTTGAAGTTAGCTGTTTAGCGATTTTGGCGCATACTGTACCTCGGAGCTCCAATATCAAATGTAACGTCACTACTTCAAACTCCGGTTGTAATACTGCATTTGTAAAAGATGACACATGAAATTGAAGGAGTGGAGAAATAAACTTGGTGGCAATGTAAAACTGCTTTCAAAATACCGCACATCAAAAGTGTTTTCTCACGATTCCATTAAGAATTGTTCTGCATTGACTGCTTGTCAGAATACATGTTCCCCTCCTATGGTTCTTGCAACTTGAATGCGGGTAAATAGGTCAACTATTCTACTATGGGTTGTCAGATTGTTTTAATAACATTGCATGGCAAAAATAGTAGCACTGGGAAGTTCCATCCTGAGTGATAAAGTATAGGATTTGAAAAACTCAAGATACACACAGCTGTCTGAGTCCAGGACTGCTGTGGTGCTCATTATAGACTAATTCTCTTCATTTGAACATTGGAATGTCATCAACAATCATGCATGTCAGTTCAATGCACACAGCATAAATGTTCAAATAAAATATTTGAGAATACATGTGTACAAAACATTAGGGAAACATGCTCTTTCCATGACAGACTGACCAGGTGAAAGCTATGATCCCTTATTGATGTCACTTGTTAAATATACTTCAATCAGTGTAGATGCAGGGGAGGAGACGGGTTAAAGAAGGAATGTCAAGCCTTGAGACAATTGAGACATGGCTTGTGTATGTGTGCCATTCGGGAAGGTGACTGGGCAAGAAAAGATATTGAAGTGTCTTTGAACGGGGGTATGGTAGGAAGCAGGGTTGCAACTTTGATTTTACATATATATTTTTATATCCAGTCAGATAAACACCCGACTGCTCGGAGGCATCCGCGTGGTCCTAAAGCACACCGTTGCCTTGTTTTGTATCACATTCCAATTATAAAACTGTGGGGGACAAAAATGGTAGTAGGTGCTAAGTGCACCGGTTTGAGTGTGTCAAGAACTGCAACGCTGCTGGGTTTTTCATGCTCGACAGTTTCTCATGTGTATCAAGAATGGTCCACCACCGAAAGGACATCCAGCCAACTTGACACAACTGTGGGAAGCATTGGAGTCAACATGGGTCAGCATCCCTTTGGAACGCTTTCGATACCTTGTAGAGTCCATGCTCGTAAGTATTGAGGCTGTTCTGAGGGCAAAAGGGGGTGCAACTCAATATTAGAAAGGTGTTCCTAATGTTTTGTAGAACAGACATCTGTATTAGGCTATGTCATCTCCAAATCAGCACTAACCCTCCTTTTATTTCAGGTCTACACTGATCTAAAAAACGACCTCTCCAGAATCCATATGATGGAAATCTGTCGCAGTGACGGAGAACTTTAACCCGCTGCGTTTTTCTCCCTTTCTCTCACTCTCTCCTCATTCCACATGTTCAATCATCTTCCCTCAACCTCAAGCATCCTTGCATCGTAACGTCAGTCAGGGGATTACAGTGGATGTTATGATCTCATGACTTAAGATCTTATGATTTATGAATTATTACATTTTTTAAATGAATAATATAAGACAGATGCTTCAGAGGGTATGTAGTTGTTCTCGTGTGTGTCTGTACATGTGCGTGCGTGTGTGTGTGTGCGCTTCTGTGTGGAAGTGTCTGTCAGAGATGAGAGGGTTCCAGGTCATGTGTGTGTGTGTGTGTGTGTGTGTGTGTGTGTGTGTGTGTGTGTGTGTGTGTGTGTGTGTGTGTGTGTGTGTGTGTGTGTGTGTGTGTGTGTGTGTGTGTGTGTGTGTGTGTGTGTGTGTGCGTGCGTGAGTGTGTGTGTGTCTGCGTGCGTGTGTGTCTCCGCATGTGTGTCTCCGCATGTGTGTGTCTCCGCATGTGTGCGAGTGTCTGCGTGGGTGTGTGTCTCCACATGTGTGTCTCCGCATGTGTGTGTCTCCGCATGTGTGCGAGTGTCTGCGTGGGTGCATGTCTGCGCACGCGTGTATTCATGTGTGTCTGTGCGCGTCTTTGTGCATTGCTGTGTGTGTTAGAGAGGAGAGGGGTCTAGGTCACATTTGAGTGTGTTTGTTGAGAGGAAATTCCTTCTGCTTTGGGTACACAGCTTACAGAATCCCTGGCCCTAACCTTAAACTTCACAAACACATAAAAGCACTTTGTGCAAGGTTGGCGGGCTGCATCCAACACACAGAGGGGGGTAGAGACACGGACTTTACACAGACCCGGTGACAACAGCTAAATATAACAATGCACGGTATCTGGAAATACTGTTGTACCTGAACCCTAATACAAGGAGAAACATGATTAATACTGGCTAATACTGCCTAACTGCCTGCAGAAAAACATGTTTAGACAGTGGATACTAACTGTGAGCTTCCTTATTTAGCCGTGGAAGTAAACACCAGGGCTCCTTCTCAATTTATATGTCCTTGATTCCTTGCATCCTCTCGACTCGTTCTCCATATGCATTGTAGGAGAAAACCCAGAGGGCCTCCTTCCATAGTATCATCTAGACCAGTGAACCCAAACCTTTTATAGTCCTGTACCCCTTCAAATATTCAACCTCCAGCTGCATACAAATGTTTTTTTGCCATCATTGTAAGCCTTCCACACACACACACACACACACACACACACACACACACACACACACACACACACACACACACACACACACACACACACACACACACACACACACACACACACACACACACACACACACACACACACACACACACACACACACACACACACACACACACACACACACACACACACACACACACAATATACATTTATTAAATGTAAGAATGAGTGTGAGTTTGACACAACGCAGCTCGGGGGAAGCTCTTATAGGACCAGGGCACAAATAATAATAAAACAATAATTTTGCTCTTTATTTAGCCATCTTACATATGAACTTTTATTTGGTCTTGAAATGTGAATATCTCACCACAGGTTAATGAGAAGGGTGTGGAGTCTCAGTCTTAAATAATTTTCCCACACACAGTCTGTGCCTGTATTTGGTTTTTATGCTAGTGAGGGCCGAGAATCCACTCTCACATAGGTACGTGGTTGCAAAGGGCATCAGTGTCTTAACAGCGCGATTTGCCAAGGCTGGAAACTGAGCGCAGCCCAATCCAGAAATCTGTCAGAGGCTTCTGATTAAATTCAATTTTCACAGAACCGCTTGTTTGCACTTTCGATGAGGATCCCTTGTTCAGATATCGGTAAGTGGACTGGAGGCAGGGCATGAAAGGGATAACCAATCCAGTTGTTTGTGTCATCCTTGTCAGAATGACACATAATTGCACACCCAACTCACTCAGGTGCTTCGCTATATCACATTTGACATTGTCCGTAAGCTTGAGTTCATTTGCACACAATAAATCATACAATGATGGAAAGACCTGTGTGTTAATGCAGACAGAGAAGAGCTCCAACTTCTTAGTCATAGCCTCAATCTTGTCCCGCACATTGAATATAGTTGCGGAGAGTCCCTGTAATCCTAGATTCAGATCATTCAGGTGAGAAAAAAACATCACCCAGATAGGCCAGTCGTCTGAGAAACGAGTCATCGTGCAAGAGGTCAAACGAGTGAAGATGATGGTCAGTAAAGTAGAACTGTATGCTCGTTGCTCAATTAAAAAAAAAATGAATGAATACTTTGCCCCATGATAACCATCACACTTCTGTATGTTGTAAAAGCGTTACATGGTCGCTGCCCATATCATTGCATAGTGCAGAAAATACACGAGAGTTCAGGAACCTTGCTTTAACAAAGTTAACCATTTTCAATGTAGTGTCCAAAACGTTTTTCAAGCTGTCAGGCATTCCCTTGGCAGCAAGAGACTCTCGGTGGATGCTGCAGTGTACCCAAGTGGTGTCGGAGCAACTGCTTGCACGCAGGTTACCACTCCACTATGTCTCCCTGTCATGGCTTTTGCGCCATCAGTACAGATACCAACACGAGCAGCAGCTACATTTGGCTACATACAGACCGTTAATGAAATTCCTGCGAGAGAGCAACGGTTAATGTGATTAGCTGTTAATTATTTGACTAGGCTACCTATATTTCACATTGTGTTGTTATTTTGCTGAACACTAGATGGTTTAATTTTATTTTGACAGTGAAACAAGGCTACCCAGGAGAGAAAAAAACCTTGCCCAAATGTATAGTCCCTTAGGAAAATGTAAATTGATTGTTTAAAAATGTGCATTTAAAAAAATATCTAACTTTAAAAAAAAATGTGAATCACATTTTGATTTGGCGTACCCCAAACAACATTGCGCGTACCTGTTTGGCAATAGCTGATCTTGACAAAAAAAAGGTGCTATTTAGATCCTAAAATTATTTTGGGGCTGTCCCCATAGGAGAACCCTTTGAAGAACTGATGTTGGTTCCAGGTAGAACCTTTTTTGGTTCCATCTAGAATCCTTTCCACAGAGGATTATTCCTGGACCCCAAAGGGGTTCTAACTGGAACCCAAAGGGGTTCTCATATGGTAACTGCCACATTAACCTTTTGGAACCCATTTTTCTGAGAGAGTAGTTGTCACACGTTGAGATTGAACAATAAAAATATCACCAAAACAGTTGAGGGCAATAGACCCAGGAAGACAGTACTTTTAATAGGAGGTCATTGGTGCAAAAAGTGAGATTGTGTGGTTTCTAGCATTTCAGTCCAAGTCATTTCAGCCTGTAGCATTTGACCCATCGCCATACAGCATTATCTCCTAGAAATCACCTTAACATTAGGCCCATCTCCACACAGCATTATCTCCTATGAATCACGTTAACATTAGGCCCATCTCCACACAGCATTATCTCCTACGAATCACGTTAACATTAGGCCCATCTCCACACAGCATTATCTCCTACGAATCACGTTAACATTAGGCCCATCTCCACACAGCATTATCTCCTATGAATCACGTTAACATAAGGCCCATCTCCACACAGCATTATCTCATATGAATCATGTTAACATTAGGCCCATCTCCACACAGCATTATCTCCTACGAATCACGTTAACATTAGGCCTATCTCCACACAGCATTATCTCCTACGAATCACGTTAACATTAGGCCCATCTCCACACAGCATCATCTCCTATGAATCACGTTAACATTAGGCCCATCTCCACACAGCATTATCTCCTATGAATCACGTTAACATTAGGCCCATCTCCACACAGCATTATCTCCTATGAATCACGTTAACATTAGGCCCATCTCCACACAGCATTATCTCCTATGAATCACGTTAACATTAGGCACATCTCCACACAGCATTATCTCCTATGAATCACGTTAACATTAGGCCCATCTCCACACAGCATTATCTCCTATGAATCACGTTAACATTAGGCCCATCTCCACACAGCATTATCTCCTATGAATCACGTTAACATTAGGCCCATCTCCACACAGCATTATCTCCTATGAATCACGTTAACATTAGGCCCATCTCCACACAGCATTATCTCCTATGAATCACGTTAACATTAGGCCCATCTCCACACAGCATTATCTCCTATGAATCACGTTAACATTAGGCCCATCTCCACACAGCATCATCTCCTAGTATTCTTGAAAGTTAATGGAGAACAAACACTTGCACAAGCACTTCATCTCATTTCCATCTAAAATGGATGAGGTATCCAAAATGGAGTGAGATGTGTTATGATTTCCATATACCATGTAATGAGATGTTCTACAGTAGATATAAGTCCCCAAAGTACACAACACAACTCTAGCTAAACACCCTACTCTGCAGTATATCATAGAAAATCCCCAATGCTACCTTCCTATTACAGACTACAGCATTCCACCACATGCAACGATAATGGGTGTCAATATTTCTAGTCGTGCCCCTTTGGCCCTCTTTTCCTCCCCTCTCTCCCCAGTGTCCCTCTATTTTCTCAATGAACAGCTAGCCCTTTCAGGCCCAGGAGTTGAGAGGTTGCGTTAGGATTCCACTGTGGTGGCCCGTCCGGCTAACTCTGACTTGGACAAATCACCATGTGCAGCACACGTACACACACAGGCCCAAAGAACACACGGTTGCATACACACAAATGTACACACAATGCAGCATCACTGGCTATTGTATTAACAATCTCATTAAAACCCAAAAAGACTAAGGGCTCAGACACCAATAGCGTTTGCTGACCGAGAGTACTAAACACTTCTGTACGTAATTTGCATACCTACTGCACACAGACTTTACATGTAGAATCTCATGAAAAATGACAGCAGTCAGACGTCTACAGCGGGTGGTCCCTAAAACACAGCGTGCTGAATGATCGGCAGAGGAACCCTAGATCCACATTCAGTGCGACGTGTGCGAGGCTTAAGGACCACACGATCAATGGCGTCGATCAATGGCGCTGGCTATTACTGCAGGCTCACCTCTTCAGCTAGGGTCAATGCTAGTGATTCGCTACCAACTCCGAGTCTCAGGTTAACTTTCAGCCCTCTCTTGCAGTTCAACATCTTTGTCTTTGCTAGCATAGCATCAATCAAAGGGGTCCAAGGTAAAGTCTATAGTTCCTCCAAACTCAACTCTGGACCTCGAAGCCAGTTCCACTGCATTTTTCCATTGTTCCCCTCTAATCAGGGACTGATTTAGACCTGGAACACTAGTTGGGATTAATTATCAGGTAGAACAGGAAACCAGCAGGCTCCCGACCTCGTAGGGTATGAGTCGAATACCCCTGCTGTAGTTAAATGTGCTCTGCAGCAGGAAACCTTGAGAGGATTTACTCGAGAGGAAACAAATCTTCCCCTGATCCTGAATGGAAACTCATATTGTGTCCTGCGTTTCCATGCTTGGTTAGGTATTGTACATTCTGTGCCGACATTAAGCCCATCACACAAAAGTTATTTCCGTTGCGTCACCTCTCCATGCAAATTAGCAGCAGGGATAGAAAGATCAAACAAAACTTCCATTACTCGCTCTCCTTCTTGTCAAAAGCTCTATTGGGCAGATTGTCGTCACGGGACAGGAAGTGCTGGTCCGGCCTGTAAACATGCCCACCTGGGGAACAATGACCTCCTCCGAACTCAAACCAGGAAGTGGCCGAGACAACAATGGATGAGCACCACTACTGAACACCAGAGGGGAAAAAACAGACATTTCCTACTTGTGTTTGTGAATCTGTGTGCACGTGCATGTGTGAGCGTGCGAGACTGTCCTTTCGATCTGCTCAGTGGTTCAAACATCAAATCCCAGGGTTATCTATTGAAGGTGTTTGAGTGGGTAGATTAATTCTAAATATCCTTCTTCATTCAACACTAACCCACACTGTCGCGACATCACCCCATACTACACTGTTGTGACATCACCCCATACTACACTGTCGCGACATCACCCCATACTACGCTGTTGTGACATTACCCCATACTACACTGGTGTGACATTACCCCATACTACACTGTCGCGACATCACCCCATACTACACTGTCGCGACATCACCCCATACTACACTGTTGTGACATTACCCCATACTACACTGGTGTGACATTACCCCATACTACACTGTCGCGACATCACCCCATACTACACTGTTGTGACATTACCCCATACTACACTGTTGTGACATTACCCCATACTACACTGTCGCGACATCACCCCATACTACACTGTTGTGACATTACCCCATACTACACTGTTGTGACATTACCCCATACTACACTGTCGCGTCATCACCCCATACTACACTGTTGTGACATCACCCTGTGCTACACTCATGACAATGCCAAGGAGAGACAGATTTAAGTTTAACGGAAATTATTCCTCACAGAAGGCAATTCTCGTTAGCCACCAATGTTAATATGCCCCCATTACTAATGCATGGTGGTGAAACAGGCCATTAGTATGTTTATGTGTGTATGGTGGTAGGCTCCTTGACTATTTTACTATGTGCCTTACTACATGGGCCTTGCCTTAGCTGCACTACACATTCATATTACTGCTAACTAGTCTGCAACATGACAGCATGTCTACAAAATGTAAATAGGTCAACAACGCTAATGATGGCTGCATCCCCAATGGCACCCTATTCCCTTTACAGTCCACTACTTTAGACCAGGTCTCATTGGGCTCTGATCAAAAGTAGTGTACTTTATATTGAATAGGGTGCCACTTAAAATGCAGACAATAAGCCTGCCTGAGGAAGTCTACAAAATTCACATTTCCTCATTGAAACAATGGCCTTTTAAGGCATTCTTCGGATCGAGCCAATATAATTGCTGTTGAGAAGCCATCTCAAATAATATGACCCAGTTGATTTGGAGCGAATGGACTCCAAATGAGCGTGAGGAGGACGAGGCCCTTTCAACAGGCCTTGGTGGCCTCTGTATCAACTTTGACGACATCGCTCCCATCTCAGTCTGCAAACATCACGCTCCTAGTTCACAAAGCAATGCATGCTGGGACAGACCATGCATAGATGATCACCACTGAGTGCATGCAGAGGAGAGAGGGAGAAAGAAAGAGGGAGGGCCAGGGGCAGGGCCTTGCCTCGGGGCGGGTGGGGGCGAGCGCACCCACTGACCCACTGACCACAGCAGCCACTGACAAAAAGCAGCCACTGACAAAAAGCAGCCACTGACAAAAAGCTGCCACTGACAAAAAGCTGCCACTGACAAAAAGCTGCCACTGACAAAAAGCAGCCACTGACAAAAAGCTGCCACTGACAAAAAGCAGCCACTGACAAAAAGCTGCCACTGACAAAAAGCTGCCACTGACAAAAAGCTGCCACTGACAAAAAGCAGCCACTGACAAAAAGCAGCCACAGACGGGAGCGGCCATTTGTATTGTGTGTGTATTGTATCGTTGTTTCAAAGAACACTTAAATATATATACATGCACCTACTCATTCCAGGGTTTCTTTGATTTTACTATTTACTACACTATCAAATAATAGTGAAGACATCAAAACTAATGAAATAACACACATGGAATCAAGTACCAACCAAAAAAGTGTTAAACAAATCAAAATATATTTTATATTCTCTCAACCAGCTTCATGAGGTAGTCACCTGGAATGCATTTCAATTAACAGGTGTGCCTTGTTAAAAGGTACTTCCTTGGCACTGTATACATAAAAAATATATATACAGTTGAAGTTGGAAGTTTACATGCACTTAGGTTGGAGTCATTAATACTCGTTTTTCAACCACTCCACACATTTCTTGATAAACTATAGTTTTGGCAAGTCGGTTAAGACATCTACTTTGTGCATGACACAAGTTTTACAATGTCACGAATATTACCGAAGGTGACTCCCCTTCTTGTTCAGGTGGCGCTCGGCGGTCGTCGTCGCCGGTCTACTAGCTATCACCGATCCGTTGTTCTGTGTTCCTTTGGTTTTGTCTGATTGGTAGCACCTGTTTCTTGTTTGGTTGTTAGGGTAGGGTTATATATAGGTTGTTCAGCCCGCTTCTGTTTCGTGCGGGCTTGTTCGTCTGTTCTTTGTTTGAGTGTATTTTGTTTGTATTTTGGGTTTCACGCTGTCCGTTTATATTTCTGTTCATTTGTTTTCCTACTTTGTTCATGTTATTTATATGGGACATTAAAGCGTGTTTTTTCCCATCTTTTGCTCTCTGTGCCTGACTCCACACCTCCTCACTCATCTGCCGTAACAGAAGCCCGCACCACGATATGGAGTCAGCAGGAGCAGCGACCACTCCTCTTCCCACTATGGAGGAGAGAGTCCTTCATCACACGTCCATCCTCCATCGCCTAGGATCAGCGATGGATCAAATGATGGAGAGGATGGATCGTTGGGAGAGGAATGGTCTCCCTACTACCCCACCGACCCTCCCACCAGCAACTCTACCATTTCCCCCATCTGGATCTGGTTCCAGCGCTCTGCGCATTACGCCTCCGAGGGAGTACGATAGAGCAGCGACGGGGTGCCAGGGATTCCTGCTTCAACTAGACCTCTACCTGGCCATCGTTCGGCTGGCTCCCTCGGACGAGGAGAGAGTGTGGGTCCTCATCACCTGCCTTACGGGTAGAGCCCTGGAGTGGGCTAATGCGGTCTGGAACGGGCCCAACTCAGCGAAGGACAATTACCCGGAATTCACCCGCCGTTTCAGGGCCGTGTTCGATCACCCTCCAGAAGGTCGAGCGCGGGTGAGAGATTGTTCCATCTCAGACAGGGGACGAGGAGCGCGCAGGACTTCGCGCTGGAGTTCAGAACCTTGGCAGCTGGAGCAGGGTGGAACGACAGGGCCCTGATAGACCATTACAGATGTAGCCTGAGAGAGGATGTTCGCAGGGAGCTGGCCTGTCGGGACACTACACTTAGCCTGGATGGACTGATAGACCTGTCGATCCGGTTGGACCATCTGCTCGCTGCTCGTCCTGTCAGTTCTACCTCCTGACCCTCCTGTTCCTATCCCGATGGAGCTAGGATGGACCGCGACTAGGGAGATCGAAGGAGGAAGCTCCTCCTGTACCAGTTGTGGCCGGAGAGGGCACACGTCTGGTCGGTGCTGGAGGAATTCATCTGGGAATCGAGAAGGCAGGCAGAACACTCCTCGGTCACCCCAGGTGAGTAAGCACCACACTCTCCCAGAGTTTCCTGTTGGTCACATGTTCTTATTAATATATTTCCTTAATTAATTTCCTTCTCTCCAGCATAATGCACTGGTAGATTCAGGCGCAGCTGGAAACTTTATAGATTGCGGATTCGCTCAGACGTTGAGGATAACGTTAGTAAAAGTAGACCCCCCTTTTACCGTGCACTCTTTAGATAGTCGACCATTAGGGTCAGGGCTGGTGAGGAAAGCCACAATTTCGTTGGAGATGATTACGCAGGGGAATCACAAGGAGCGAATTAGTTTGTTCCTTATTGATTCACCTGTGTTTCCAGTGGTACTGGGAATTCCCTGGCTAGCTATTCATAATCCTACGATTTCGTGGAAACAGGGAACTCTACAGGGGTGGTCTGATGAGTGTTCAGGCAGGTGTGTAGGGGTTTCCATCGGTGCGACAACGGTGGAGAGTCCAGACCAGGTTTCCACCGTGCGCATTCCAGCTGAGTATGACGATTTGGCTATCGTTTTCAGTAAAAAGAAGGCGACCCAATTACCACCCCGTAGGCAGGGGGATTGCGTGATAAACCTCCAGGGTAACACTGCACTTCCTAGGAGTCATGTGTATCCCTTGTCCCAGGAGGAGACGGTGGCTATGGAAACTTATATCACCGAGGCTCTGGGACAGGGGTACATTCGGCCCTCCATGTCACCTGTCTCTTCGAGTTTTTTTTTTCTGAAGAAAAAAGATGGTGGTTTGCGTCCATGTATTGATTATAGAGGCCTAAATTCCATCATGGTGGGTTTTAGTTACCCACTGCCTCCCATTGCTACGGCAGTGGAATCATTTCACGGAGCGCAGTTCTTCACTAAACTGGATCTCAGGAGTGCTTATAATCTGGTGCGTATTCGGGATGGAGATGAGTGGAAAACTGCATTTAGCACTACTTCTGGCCATTATGAGTACCTCGTCATGCCATACTGTTTAAAGAATGCTCCAGCTATATTTCAATCATTCGTGGATGAGATTCTTAGAGACCTGCACGGACAGGGTGTAGTGGTGTATATTGACGATATTTTGATCTACTCCACTACACGCACGGCGCATGTATCTCTGGTGCGCAAGGTTCTTAGACGACTGCTGGAGCATGACCTGTATGTGAAGGCGGAGAAATGTGAGTTTTCCAAACAATCAGTTTCCTTCCTGGGTTATCGCATTTCCAGCTCTGGGTTGGTAATGGAGGGTGACCGCGTAAAGGCCGTGCGTAATTGGCCGACTCCGACCACGGTAAAGGAGGTGCAGCGGTTCTTGGGGTTTGCCAATTACTACCGGAGGTTTATCCGGGCTTTTGGTCAGGTAGCTGCCCCTATTACCTCACTGCTGAAGGGGGGGCCGGTGCGTTTACAGTGGTCAGCAGAGGCGGACGGAGCTTTTCATAAGTTGAAGGCGATGTTTACTGAGGCGCCGGTGTTGGCGCATCCGGACCCTTCTTTGGCGTTTATAGTAGAGCTGGACGCATCCGAGGCTGGGGTTGGAGCGGTGCTCTCACAGCGTTCGGGTGCGCCACCGAAGCTCCGCCCCTGTGCATTTTTTTCTAAGAAACTCGGGCCAGCGGAGCAGAATTATGATGTGGGGGATAGGGAGTTGTTGGCTATGGTTAAGGCCCTGAAGGTGTGGAGACACTGGCTTGAGGGGGCTAAGCACCCTTTCCTTATCTGGACTGACCACCGTAATCTGGAGTATATCCGATCAGCTAGGAGACTGAATCCTCGTCAGGCAAGGTGGGCCATGTTTTTCACCAGATTTCGTTTCACTATCTCGTATAGACCAGGTTCCCTCAACACTAAGGCCGACGCGCTGTCAAGACTCTATGACACTGAGGACAGGTCCATCGATCCTACTCCCATCATTCCGGCAGCTAAGCTGGTGGCACCAGTAGTATGGGATGTGGACGCGGACATCGAGCGGCCACTAAGGGAGGAACCTGTGCCTCCACAGTGTCTGGAGGGTCGTAGGTACGTGCCGCTGGCTGTTCGTGATCAATTGATTCGATGGGCTCATTGTCTACCCTCGTCGGGTCACCCAGGTATTTTTAGGACAGTGCGAGGTCTTGAAAGGAAGTACTGGTGGCCCACTTTGAGGAGGTATGTGCGATTCTATGTTTCCTCCTGTTCGGTGTGCGCCCAGAGTAAGGCTCCTAGACACCTGCCACGAGGTAAATTACAACCTCTTCCCGTTCCACAACGGCCGTGGACCCATCTATCGGTGGATTTTCTTACTGACCTTCCCCCCTCTCAGGGTAACACAACGATCCTGGTCGTTGTGGATCGGTTCTCTAAGTCCTGTCGTCTTATCTCATTGCCCGGTCTCCCTACGGCCCTACAGACTATGGAAGCTCTTTTCACCCATGTCTTCCGGCACTACGTGGTGCCCGAGGATATAGTTTCTGATCGGGGCCCCCAGTTTATCTCCCGTGTTTGGAGGGCATTTATGGAACGTCTGGGGATCTCGGTCAGCCTGACCTCAGGGTATCACCCGGAAAGTAATGGGCAGGTGGAGAGAGTGAACCAGGAGGTGGGTAGGTTTCTGAAGTCGTATTGCCAGGATCGGCCAGGGGTGTGGGCGAGATATATACCCTGGGCAGAAATAGCCCAGAACTCACTAAGCCACTCGTCTACCAACATGTCACCATTTGAGTGTGTATTGGGGTACCAGCCAGTCCTGGCACCGTGGCATCAGAGCCAGACTGAGGCTCCTGCGGTGGCTGTCCAAGAGTCATTACGCCAAGCGAGTGTAAGGCAGAAGAAGAGCGCTGACCGCCACCGCAGTGAGGCCCCCGTGTTTGCACCTGGGGATAGGGTCTGGCTCTCGACCCGAAACCTGCCTGGAAGGTGAGGTTCCGGAGGTTCCTCCGCCCCCTCTGGACATCGAGGGGTCCCCGGCATACAAGATACGAGCTATTCTGGACTCGAGACGCCGGGTGAGGGGCTTGCAGTACCTCGTTGACTGGGAGGGGTACGGTCCGGAGGAGAGGTGCTGGGTTCCGGTGAGGGATATTCTATATCCATCTATGTTGAGAGAGTTCCATCGCCTCCGTCCAGATCGCCCAGCGCCTCGGCCCCCGGGTCGTCCCAGAGGCCAGCGTCGGAGTGCTGCGGGAGCTGGTACTGTCACGAATATTACCGAAGGTGACTCCACTTCTTGTTCGGGTGGCACTCGGCGGTCGTCGTCGCCGGTCTACTAGCTATCACCAATCCGTTGTTCTGTGTTCCTTTGGTTTTGTCTGATTGGTAGCACCTGTTTCTTGTTTGGTTGTTAGGGTAGGGTTATATATAGGTTGTTCAGCCCGCTTCTGTTTCGTGCGGGCTTGTTCGTCTGTTCTTTGTTTGAGTGTATTTTGTTTGTATTTTGGGTTTCACGCTGTCCGTTTATATTTCTGTTCATTTGTTTTCCTACTTTTGTTCATGTTATTTATCCGGGACATTAAAGCATGTTTTTTCCCACATCTTTTGCTCTCTGTGCCTGACTCCACACCTCCTCACTCATCTGCCGTAACATACAACAATTGTTCACAGACAGATTATTTCACTTATAATTCACTGTGTCACAATTCCAGTGGGTCAGAAGTTTACATACACTAAGTTGACTGTGCCTTTAAACAGCTTGGAAAATTCCAGAAAATTATGTCATGGCTTTAGAAGCTTCTGATAGGCTAATTGACATCATTTGAGTCAATTGGAGGTGTACCTGTGGATGTATTTCAAGGCCTACCTTCATACTCAGTGCCTCTTTGCTTGACATCATGGGAAAATCCAAATAAATCAGCCAAGACCTCAGATAAAAAATTGTAGACCTCCACAAGGCTGGTTCATCTTTGGGAGCAATTTCCAAATGACTGAAGGTACCACGTACCACATCTGTACAAAATAATAGTATGCAAGTAAAACACCATGGGACCACATAGCCGTCATACCACTCAGGAAGGAGACGCCTAGAGAAGTCGCTGTAAGTCGCTCTGGATAAAAGCGTCTGCTAAATGGCATATATTATTATTATTATTATGAAGCAGGGCTGGACACCGAACAGCAGGGCTGGACACCGAACAGCAGGGCTGGACACCGTGAAGCAGGGCTGGACACCGTGAAGCAGGGCTGGACACCGTGAAGCAGGGCTGGACACCGTGAAGCAGGGCTGGACACCATACAGCTGGGCTGGATACCATGAAGCAGGGCTGGACACCATACAGCAGGGCTGGACACCGTGCAGCTGGGCTGGGCACCGTGAAGCAGGGCTGGACACCGTGAAGCAGGGCTGGACACCGTGAAGCAGGGCTGGACACCGTGAAGCACGGCTGGACACCATGAAGCAGGGCTGGACACCATGAAGCAGGGCTGGACACCATACAGCTGGGCTGGACAACGTGCAGCTGGGCAGGACACCGTGAAGCAGGGCTGGACACCATACAGCTGGGCTGGACAACGTGCAGCTGGGCTGGACACCGTGAAGCAGGGCTGGACACCGTGTAGCTGAGCTGGACACCATACAGCTGGGCTGGACACCATGAAGCAGGGCTGGACACCATACAGCAGGGCTGGACACCGTGTAGCTGGGCTGGACACCGTGAAGCAGGGCTGGACACCATACAGCAGGGCTGGACACCGTGCAGCTGGGCTGGACACCGTGAAGCAGGGCTGGACACCGTGAAGCAGGGCTGGACACCATACTGCTTGGCTGGACACCGTGCAGTTGGGCTGGACACCATACAGCTGGGCTGGACACCGTGCAGCTGGGCTGGAAACCGTGCAGCAGGGCTGGATACCGTGCAGCTGAGCTGGACACCATACAGCTGGGCTGGACACCGTACAACTGGGCTGGACACCGTACAACTTGGCTGGACACCGTGCAGCAGGGCTCATTATTAGTGAAGACAGCATTCATGATGCGTGTTCTGCCTCTTCAAATAGCAAATTAAGGTAGACAATGAGATTGAAACAACAGCGTGAGCGACAGCCATTTGCAAAGGTGAGGCTCTGTGAGAACAAAAAATCTGACGTCAGACTGTGATGGAAAGAGAAGAATCACTAATGGAAGAAAACAAAAGCAGGCATATGTCACTTTTTTTTGCCTTTGTGCCTGGTGATCTTAATGCTCCATATGGATAGGCAGGCCACAGAGAGACGATAGTAGTAAACTTCGGCTTCCAGCCTGCATTAAAACAACGCTGACAACCACAGCAGAATGCTGACCCCTGACACCTTGCAGAGCACAACAAGATCAGTATGGTATTATGGCACCAAGGCCTACTCTGTGTTATATGATGTGGGCACCCTTATATATGATGTGGGCCAAAAACACATGTTTTCATGTGTTTTTATGCCAAGTTAATGTGATAACATGTAACAACATGTAAAGCAACTTGTAATAACATGAAACTACACATGAAAACATGATAACATGTGAAGTGTTCCACAAACACATTATTTTCACTTGATTTCAGATGTGAAATTTAATTTGAAATCACATAATTTTCCACTTGCACATTTCTCTAGGGATTTTGACTCGTTGATGACAAAACCACAGTATCCATGTACTGGAGGTTTCATTTTGTGCCTGTGTGTGTGCTTGTTTATCTTGGTTCCTTCCTCCGAGCCAACCCAGGACCATTCTGGGCCCAAGTGTGATCACAGGTTTTAAGTGAGAATGTGTGTCTGTGATAGACATTTTGCTACACCAGAGCGCTGTCGGGGTCGTTTCCCAGTCAAAGTCCCCGCCAAACAAACAAACACTGACAACAGCAGATACAAGAGCAGCTCTGTGTTCCCCTAGTCTTCAACACACCAACACTCTCCTCAACCGTCAGTCAAAACAGCTGTACAAACAAACAAAACCAAACTGCAAAAGATAGACACAAACATACACACATAAACAAACAAACAAACAAACAGAGTAAACACACACTTACACATACACACAAAACAACTACATCCCTGTGCTGTCAGGGAATGTTGTCACTTTGTAGAGGGAGCTCGTTGGCGAGCTCGACCTCTGCCTTTGTCCCCTTTAGTTTGAGTGTAAACAAAGCAGTCACATATGGGTACACAACAACAGGGCCCAGGATAAATGAAGCTCAATGAGCTCCCAGAGTCAGGTATCTTTATATGGGGTAGTTAACCCCTAATGGTAGCATCCAAAACCTTTTGTTTACCATCCGTTCAGACACAGAGGCCCTGGGAGAGCAGGTTGAGAGCTTCAAGTTCCTTGGCGTCCACATCACCAACAAACGAACACTGTCCAAGCACACCAAGAAAGTCTAGAAGTGGGCACGACAAAACCTATTCCTACTCAGATCCTCGAAAGCTTCTAGAGCTGCACCATCGAGAGCATCCTGACGGGTTGCATCACTGCCTGGTATGGAAATTGCTCGGCCTCCGACCGCAAGGCACTACAGGGGGTAGAGTCTACGGCCCAGTACATCACTGGGGCCAAGCTTCCTGCCATCCAGGAACCTAGATACCAGGCGGTGTCAGAGGAAGGCCCCTAAAAATGATCAAAGACTCCAGCCACCCTAGTCATAGACTGTTCTCTCTGTTACCGCACGGCAAGCGGTACCGGAGCGCCAAGTCCCGGTCCAAGAGGCTTCTAAACAGCTTCTACCCCCGAGCCATAAGACTCCTGAACATCTAATCAAATGGCTATCCATTTGCATTGCCCCCCAACTCCCTCTTCTATGATGCTGCTACTCTCTGTTATTATCTATGCATAGTCACTTTAATAACTCTACCTACATGTACATATTATGTCAATTACTTTGACACCGGTGCCCCCGCACATTGACTCTGTAGCCCCGCTATTGTTATTTAATGCTGCTCTTTAATTATTTGTTATTCTTATCTCTTACTTTTTCTAGGTATTTTCTTAAAACTGCATTGTTGTTTAAGGGCTTGTAAGTAAGAATTTCACTGTAAGGTCTACACCTGTTGTATTCAGAGCATGTGACAAATTACATTTGATTTGATTTGTTCTAATGTATAAATGCATCCCTCATTCATTCATGCCTTCTCTCGTTCCTTCCTTTCTGACAAAATAAATAATACACGCCACTCCAAATCTCATTCAGCCACCTGTATCAGTGTTATACCTTGTGGAAGGATGGGAGGATGAATTGTAAAGGTATTCAAACAGGAACAGACTGTCTAGGTGCAATACAGAGGTGCAGGAAATAACCGCAATCACAAATCACGTTAAAGATTTGTTCATTTGAACAAATGGATGTAAAAAAACTATTTGTTCGGCTCAATAGCCTCTCTATGTTTAATTTGAGAATTGCAGAGATTAAGATGTCTTTATGATGAAAAGTGCTTTGTTAAAACTGTAATCATAAGTATTGATAATTCCACAGGGGGCGATTCAGCTCTTCCAGCCAATACCTCTACAGCAGATAAATCATTCTCAACTGCAGACGAGATTCTAACTGAGAACATAAGCTGCTCATCCAGTTATTTTTATTTGATTTGAACATCAAAAATAATTCACTGAAATACAATGCTCAGGAGACACTGTTCAAAAGGGAAAAAAAAAATCTGCCATCAGTTTTCTGCGTCACCGTTGACGCCTGTCGTCCAACAAAGGTACAGTTCCATCTCAATAAACACCCCTAAATGTGCCCCGACAATGAAGGCACAAATACAGTAGATATGACATTATTACCGTTGACACACTAATGGCTAGAGACTGAGATTGTGTTATCTTCAATTACCTTCATTGGGTTGCAAACGAGCGCAGGTAATCGGAGAAAATGGACTGTGTCAAATTACACCCAATTCCCTACATAGTGCACTAGTTTTGACCCGGGCCTATATGTGCACTTCATAGGAATTAGGGTGTCAGTTGGGACACAACCTAGGTAATCTGAGAAATCGCCTGCTAGATTGTGAATGTGGATAGAGGGAGAGAGGTAGTGTAAATACGTGTTTTGTCCGGTTTCCATGTCTGGGTAATGGCATTAAGGCCGGCTACCTCGGAGATGAAGACTTAACAGGACATTTGTACCAGCAGCGTGAAAGCTTGGGAGTGATCTGGTTTGTGTCCCGACGCTGTTAAATTGTAAGGTCAAGCTAGGACACACTGCTGGAAAACATACAGTACATGCACACACAAACGCAGGCACTCACATAAACACACACACACACACACACACACACACACACACACACACACACACACACACACACACACACACACACACACACACACACACACACACACACACACACACACACACACACACACACACACAGCAGACCTCTGCTTCGGTTGTGAATTTGCTAGGGGTGAAGTGTGTTTAGGAGTCATTTCTGCTGTCTTCTCCCTAGCTCTCTCTCTCTCCTGCTCTGGCAGGGTCTTATTCCAAAGGGTCTGCTGCCTAGCTCTCTCTCTCTCCTGCTCTGGCAGGGTCTTATTCCAAAGGGTCTTCTGCCTAGCTCTCTCCTGCTCTGGCAGGGTCTTATTCCAAAGGGTCTGCTGCCTAGCTCTCTCCTGCTCTGGCAGGGTCTTATTCCAAAGGGTCTGCTGCCTAGCTCTCTCCTGCTCTGGCAGGGTCTTATTCCAAAGGGTCTGCTGCCTAGCTCTCTCCTGCTCTGGCAGGGTCTTATTCCAAAGGGTCTTCTGCCTAGCTCTCTCCTGCTCTGGCAGGGTCTTATTCCAAAGGGTCTTCTGCCTAGCTCTCTCCTGCTCTGGCAGGGTCTTATTCCAAAGGGTCTGCTGCCTAGCTCTCTCTCTCTCTCCTGCGCTGGCAGGGTCTTATTCCAAAGGGTCTGCTGCCTAGCTCTCTCTCTCTCTCCTGCTCTGGCAGGGTCTTATTCCAAAGGGTCTGCTGCCTAGCTCTCTCTCTCTCCTGCTCTGGCAGGGTCTTATTCCACAGGGTCTTCTGCCTAGCTCTCTCCTGCTCTGGCAGGGTCTTATTCCAAAGGGTCTTCTGCCTAGCTCTCTCCTGCTCTAGCAGGGTCTTATTCCAAAGGGTCTGCTGCCTAGCTCTCTCTCTCTCCTGCTCTGGCAGGGTCTTATTCCAAAGGGTCTTCTGCCTAGCTCTCTCTCTCTCTCCTGCTCTGGCAGGGTCTTATTCCAAAGGGTCTTCTGCCTAGCTCTCTCCTGCTCTGGCAGGGTCTTATTCCAAAGGGTCTGCTGCCTAGCTCTCTCCTGCTCTGGCAGGGTCTTATTCCAAAGGGTCTGCTGCCTAGCTCTCTCCTGCTCTGGCAGGGTCTTATTCCAAAGGGTCTGCTGCCTAGCTCTCTCCTGCTCTGGCAGGGTCTTATTCCAAAGGGTCTTCTGCCTAGCTCTCTCCTGCTCTGGCAGGGTCTTATTCCAAAGGGTCTTCTGCCTAGCTCTCTCCTGCTCTGGCAGGGTCTTATTCCAAAGGGTCTGCTGCCTAGCTCTCTCTCTCTCTCCTGCGCTGGCAGGGTCTTATTCCAAAGGGTCTGCTGCCTAGCTCTCTCTCTCTCTCCTGCTCTGGCAGGGTCTTATTCCAAAGGGTCTGCTGCCTAGCTCTCTCTCTCTCCTGCTCTGGCAGGGTCTTATTCCACAGGGTCTTCTGCCTAGCTCTCTCCTGCTCTGGCAGGGTCTTATTCCAAAGGGTCTTCTGCATTGCTCACATCTTATCATTGAGTTTAGTAGCAGTTCAATAAGGTCAACGTGTTTAGGTCAGGGGAGGGAGAAATGCCTGGGTCTCTATGTCCTGGGTCTGGTCCCTATGTATCTGGGGAAGTGGTGAGTTGGCCTCCGTCCAGCTGGGTAGCCTAGTGCTAGCCTAGTGGTTAGAGCGTTGGACTAGTAACCGGAATGTTGCGAGTTCAAACCCCCGAGCTGACAAGGTACAAATCTGTCGTTCTGCCCCTGAACAGGCAGTTAACCCACTGTTCCCAGGCCGTCATTGAAAATAAGAATGTGTTCCTAACTAACTTGCCTGGTTAAATAAAGGTAAAATAAAAAATAAAATAAAAATTAACCAGTGGAGGGTGAAACAGGACTCTTCATTACATGGACCAGTGGAGGGTGAGACAGGACAGTTCATATGGACCAGTGGAGGGTGAGACCGGACAGTTCATAAGGACTAGTGGAGGGTGAGACAGGACAGTTCATTACATGAACCAGTGGAGGGTGAGACAGGACAGTTCATTACATGGACCAGTGGAGGGTGAGACAGGGCAGTTCATTACATGGACCAGTGGAGGGTGAGACAGGACAGTTCATTACATGGACCAGTGGAGGGTGAGACAGGACAGTTCATTACATGGACCAGTGGAGGGTGAGACAGGACTCTTCATTACATGGACCAGTGGAGGGTGAGACAGGACAGTTCATTACATGGACCAGTGGAGGGTGAGACAGGACAGTTCATATGGACCAGTGGAGGGTGAGACCGGACAGTTCATAAGGACTAGTGGAGGGTGAGACAGGACAGTTCATTACACGGACCAGTGGAGGGTGAGACCGGACAGTTCATTACATGAACCAGTGGAGGGTGAGACAGGACAGTTCATTACATGGACCAGTGGAGGGTGAGACAGGGCAGTTCATTACATGGACCAGTGGAGGGTGAGACAGGACAGTTCATAATCACCAGTGGGGGGTGAGACAGGATAGTTCATAAGGACCAGTGGAGGGTGAGACAGGACAGTTCATAAGGACCAGTGGAGGGTGAGACAGGACAGTTCATAATGACCAGTGGAGGGTAAGACAGGTCTGTTCATAAGGACCAGTGGAGGGTGAGACAGGACAGTTCAATACATGGACCAGTGGAGGGTGAGACAGGACAGTTCACTACATGGACCAGTGGGTGGTGAGATAGGACAGTACAGTGGTCCTTCTGTAGCTCAGTTCTGTAGCTCAGTTGGTAGAGCATGGCGCTTGTAACGCCAGGGTAGTGGGTTTGATCCCCGGGACCACCCATACGTAGAATGTATGCACACATGACTGTAAGTCGCTTTGGATAAAAGCGTCTGCTAAATGGCATATATTATATATTATTATATTATTATTATTATCATTACATGGACCAGTGGAGGGTGAGACAGGACAGTTCATTACATGGACCAGTGGAGGGTGAGACAGGACAGGATGGGGGGGGGGTTACTGAAGTATGATCTCACCTTGATTAAAGCTGGCCCCAATTCACTGGCACACACATAGGCACGTACCACCGCACACCCAGGCTACACACACACACATAGGCTTCATACAGTACATCATTATAAACTTGGTGGTTCGAGCCCTGAATACTGATTTGCTGACAGTCGTGGTATATGAGAAAGTATACCACGGTTTGACAAAATATGTATTTTACTGCTCTATTTAAGTTGATAACCAGTTTATAATAGCAATAAGGGATCTCAGGGGTTTGTGGTATATGGTCAATATACCACAGCAAAGGGCTGTATCCAGCCTCTTTGCGTTGTGTCGTGCTGAGTAACAGCCCTTAGCTATTGGTCATATACAGTGCCTTGCAAAAGCATTCATCCCCTTTGGCATTTTTCCTATTTTGTTCCATTACAACCTGTCATTTCAATATATTTTTATTTTGATTTCATGAAATGGACTTACGCAAAATAGTCCAAATTGGTGAAGTGAAACGGAAAAAAACTGCTAGTTTCATAACAAGAATCTCTATATATTTTTAACGGAAAAGTGGTGCCTGCATATGTATTCATCCCGGTTGCTATAAAGACTAAATACGATCTGGCGCAATGAATTACCTTCAGAAGTCACATAATTAGTTAAATAAATTCCACCTGTGTGCAATTTAAATGTCACATGATCTGTCACATGATCTCAGTATATATACACCTGTTCTGAAAGGCCCCAGAGTCTGCAACACCACTAAGTAAGGGGCACCACCAAGCAAGTGGCACCATGAAGACCAAGGAGCTCTCCAAACAGGTCAGGGACAAAGTTGTGGAGAAGTACAGATCAGGGTTGGGTTATAAAAAAAATATCTGAAACTTTGAACATCCCACGGAGCACCATTAAATCCATTATTAAATATATGGCACCACGACAAACCTGCCAAAAAAGGGCTGCCCACCAAAACCCACAGACCAGGCAAGGAGGGCATTAATCAGAGAGGCAACAAAGATAACCCTGAAGGAGCTGCAAAGCTCCACAGCGGAGATTGGAGTATATGTCCATAGGACCACTTTAAGCCGTACAATCCACAGAACTGGGCTTTATGGAAGAGTGGCCAGAAAAAAGCAATGCTTGAAGAAGAAAAATAAGTAAACACATTTGGTATTCGTCAAAAGGCATGTGGGAGACTCCCAAAACATATGGAAAAAGGTACTCTGTTCAGATGAGACTAAAATTGTGCTTTTTGTCCATAAAAAAAACGCTATATCTGGCGCAAACCCACCACCTCTCATCACCACGAAAACACCATCCCTACAGTGAAGCATGGTGGTGGCAGCATCATGCTGTGGGGATGTTTTTCATCAGCAGGGACTGGGAAACTGGTCAGACTTGAAGGAATGATGGATGGCAATAAATGCAGGGAAATTCTTGAGGGAAACCTGTTTCAGTCTCCCAGGGATTTGAGACTGGGACGGATGTTCACCTTCCAGCAGGACAATGACCCTAAGCATACTACTAAAGCAACACTCGAGTGGTTTAAGGGGAAACATTTAAATGTCTTGGAAAAGCCCAGACCTCAATCCAATTGAGAATCTGTGGCATGACTTACAGATTGCTGTACACCAGCAGAATCCATCCAAATTGAAGGAGCTGGAGCAGTTTTGCCTTGAAGAATGGGCAAAAATCCCAGTGGCTAGATGTGCCAAACTTATAGAGAGATACCCCAAGAGACTTGCAGCTGTAATTACTGCAAAAGGTGGCAGCAGTGGTATATCAGACAAAATATGTATTTTTACATTGCTATTCAGTTTATTTTGGCCATAATACCACACCTCCTCTGGCATTATTGCTTAATTATATCATGTTTGTGTGTATTGGAACACACATACACAAATGAAACATTTATATACTCACACACACACCTATAACCCTCTTTTTCATGCCCCAGTGCTCTCTGGTGTGGGCCGGTGGATGCATTGTGGACATCATCTCGTTCTCCATTGACTTTCAGGGAGGCACTGGGGTGGACAGAGCAATGCTATCAGTCACAGTGCAGACACACACACAAACCGTGTCAGGTCAGGGTCCACTGCCTACTGTTGATATAGGCAGACCGCTCAGTCATACAGCAACCCTGCAGTTTGAGCATGGACATCCAGAGTCAAAGTCCTGCTACTCCACCTTTCTCTACATCTAGCAAGTGGTCAAATGGGAAATAACCTCTCTCTGTTCTATCCCCTTTCCATCTGTTCTACCCCTTGGCTCATAGTCGATTGGGGGGGTGGGGTCTCTTTCTCATAAAATTGCTAAGGGAGACCGTTACCTTCGCATCAGTCGACAGTAGATCAATCTCCAATCTGCCCGTCCTATTGATGACTGCACAGATCAGCCTCCAAGTGACAGAGACAGAGGGATGGAGAGATGAGCGAGGGAGGGCGGTATCTGTTGTCTGTCCTCTCTTTTTTTTGTGGTTGCAGATCTGATTAGCACTGGGGGATTTGATGGCCACACACACGAACGCATGCATGGGGTACCGCAAGGTGAATGTTGTAAAAAAGGCTATTGCTAAACAGTCACTTCTTCCCTTCAGTGATGCACTCTATTAGCAGGAGAAAATACATCAGCGTGAACGAGCTAGGTGGGCGGCACCAGGGGTTTCAACGAGCTAGGTGGGCGGCACCAGTGGTTTCAACGAGCTAGGTGGGCGGCACCAGGGGTTTCAACGAGCTAGGTGGGCGGCACCAGTGGTTTCAACGAGCTAGGTGGGCGGCACCAGGGGTTTCAACGAGCTAGGTGGGCGGCACCAGGGGTTTCAACGAGCTAGGTGGGCGGCACCAGGGGTTTCAACGAGCTAGGTGGGCAGCACCAGTGGTTTCAACGAGCTAGGTGGGCGGCACCAGTGGTTTCAACGAGCTAGGTGGGCG
Source organism: Oncorhynchus gorbuscha (assembly GCF_021184085.1). NCBI lineage: Eukaryota > Metazoa > Chordata > Actinopteri > Salmoniformes > Salmonidae > Oncorhynchus > Oncorhynchus gorbuscha. The sequence continues at coordinate 82,044,875 of NC_060185.1, forward strand.
GCACCAGGGGTTTCAACGAGCTAGGTGGGCGGCACCAGGGGTTTCAACGAGCTAGGTGGGCGGCACCAGTGGTTTCAACGAGCTAGGTGGGCGGCACCAGGGGTTTCAACGAGCTAGGTGGGCGGCACCAGGGGTTTCAACGAGCTAGGTGGGCGGCACCAGGGGTTTCAACGAGCTAGGTGGGCGGCACCAGTGGTTTCAACGAGCTAGGTGGGCGGCACCAGTGGTTTCAACGAGCTAGGTGGGCGGCACCAGGGGTTTCAACGAGCTAGGTGGGCGGCACCAGGGGTTTCAACGAGCTAGGTGGGCGGCACCAGGGGTTTCAACGAGCTAGGTGGGCGGCACCAGGGGTTTCAACGAGCTAGGTGGGCGGCACCAGTGGTTTCAACGAGCTAGGTGGGCGGCACCAGGGGTTTCAACGAGCTAGGTGGGCGGCACCAGGGGTTTCAACGAGCTAGGTGGGCGGCACCAGTGGTTTCAACGAGCTAGGTGGGCGGCACCAGTGGTTTCAACGAGCTAGGTGGGCGGCACCAGTGGTTTCAACGAGCTAGGTGGGCGGCACCAGTGGTTTCAACGAGCTAGGTGGGCGGCACCAGGGGTTTCAACGAGCTAGGTGGGCGGCACCAGTGGTTTCAACGAGCTAGGTGGGCGGCACCAGGGGTTTCAACGAGCTAGGAGGTCGGCACCAGGGGTTTCAACGAGCTAGGTGGGCGGCACCAGGGGTTTCAACGAGCTAGGTGGGCGGCACCAGGGGTTTCAACGAGCTAGGTGGGCGGCACGAGGGGTTTCAACGAGCTAGGTGGGCGGCACCAGGGGTTTCAACGAGCTAGGTGGGCGGCACCAGGGGTTTCAACGAGCTAGGTGGGCGGCACCAGGGGTTTCAACGAGCTAGGTGGGCGGCACGAGGGGTTTCAACGAGCTAGGTGGGCGGCACCAGGGGTTTCAACGAGCTAGGTGGGCGGCACGAGGGGTTTCAACGAGCTAGGTGGGCGGCACCAGGGGTTTCAACGAGCTAGGTGGGCGGCACCAGGGGTTTCAACGAGCTAGGTGGGCGGCACCAGGGGTTTCAACGAGCTAGGTGGGCGGCACCAGGGGTTTCAACGAGCTAGGTGGGCGGCACCAGGGGTTTCAACGAGCTAGGTGGGCGGCACCAGGGGTTTCAACGAGCTAGGTGGGCGGCACCAGGGGTTTCAACGATCTAGGTGGGCGGCACCAGGGGTTTCAACGAGCTAGGTGGGCGGCACCAGGGGTTTCAACGAGCTAGGTGGGCGGCACCAGGGGTTTCAACGATCTAGGTGGGCGGCACCAGGGGTTTCAACGAGCCAGGTGGGCGGCACCAGGGGTTTCAACGAGCCAGGTGGGCGGCACCAGGGGTTTCAACGAGCCAGGTGGGCGGCACCAGGGGTATCAAAGAGCTAGGTGGGCGGCACCAGGGGTTTCAGCGAGCTAGGTGGGCGGCACCAGGGGTTTCAGCGAGCTAGGTGGGCGGCACCAGGGGTTTCAACGAGCTGGTGGGCGGCACCAGGGGTTTCAACGAGCTAGGTGGGCGGCACCAGGGGTTTCAACGAGCTAGGTGGGCGGCACCAGGGGTTTCAGCGAGCTAGGTGGGCGGCACCAGGGGTTTCAACGAGCTAGGTGGGCGGCACCAGGGGTTTCAACGAGCTAGGTGGGCGGCACAAGGGGTTTCAACGAGCTAGGTGGGCGGCACCAGGGGTTTCAACGAGCTAGGTGGGCGGCACCAGGGGTTTCAACGAGCTAGGTGGGCGGCACCAGGGGTTTCAACGAGCTAGGTGGGCGGCACCAGGGGTTTCAACGAGCTAGGTGGGCGGCACCAGGGGTTTCAACGAGCTAGGTGGGCGGCACCAGGGGTTTCAACGAGCTAGGTGGGCGGCACCAGGGGTTTCAACGATCTAGGTGGGCGGCACCAGGGGTTTCAACGAGCTAGGTGGGCGGCACCAGGGGTTTCAACGAGCTAGGTGGGCGGCACCAGGGGTTTCAACGATCTAGGTGGGCGGCACCAGGGGTTTCAACGAGCCAGGTGGGCGGCACCAGGGGTTTCAACGAGCCAGGTGGGCGGCACCAGGGGTTTCAACGAGCCAGGTGGGCGGCACCAGGGGTATCAAAGAGCTAGGTGGGCGGCACCAGGGGTTTCAGCGAGCTAGGTGGGCGGCACCAGGGGTTTCAGCGAGCTAGGTGGGCGGCACCAGGGGTTTCAACGAGCTAGGTGGGCGGCACCAGGGGTTTCAACGAGCTAGGTGGGCGGCACCAGGGGTTTCAACGAGCTAGGTGGGCGGCACCAGGGGTTTCAGCGAGCTAGGTGGGCGGCACCAGGGGTTTCAACGAGCTAGGTGGGCGGCACCAGGGGTTTCAACCAGCTAGGAGGTCAGCACCAGGGGTTTCAACGAGCTAGGAGGTCGGCACCAGGGGTTTCAACGAGCTAGGAGGTCGGCACCAGGGGTTTCAACGAGCTAGGAGGTCGGCACCAGGGGTTTCAACGAGCTAGGAGGTCGGCACCAGGGGTTTCAACGAGCTAGGTGGGCGGCACCAGGGGTTTCAACGAGCTAGGTGGGCGGCACCAGGGGTTTCAGCGAGCTAGGTGGGCGGCACCAGGGGTTTCAACGAGCTAGGTGGGCGGCACCAGAAGTTTCAACGAGCTAGGTGGGCGGCACCAGGGGTTTCAGCGAGCTACTGTAGGAGGTCAGCACCAGGGGTTTCAACGAGCTAGGTGGGCGGCACCAGGGGTTTCAGAGAGCTACTGTAGGAGGTCGGCACCAGGGGTTTCAACGAGCTAGGTGGGCGGCACCAGGGGTTTCAACGAGTTAGGTGGGCGGCACCAGGGGTTTCAACGAGCTAGGTGGGCGGCACCAGGGGTTTCAACGGTTTGGGCGGCACCAGGGGTTTCAACGAGCTAGGTGGGCGGCACCAGGGGTTTCAGGGTGGGCGGCACCAGGGGTTTCAACGAGCTAGGTGGGCGGCACCAGGGGTTTCAACGAGCTAGGTGGGCGGCACCAGGGGTTTAAGAAGCTAGCTAGCTTACAAAGAATAACAACTCTGTCTAATAATAATAATAATAATAATAATAATAACTCTGTCTCTGCTGCTAAAGCCACTTTCTACCACTCTAAATTCCAAGCATCTGCCTCTAACCCTAGGAAGCTCTTTGCCACATTCTCCTCCCTCCTGAATCCTCCTCCCCCTCCCCCCCCCCTCCTCCCTCTCTGCAGATGACTTCGTCAACCATTTTGAAAAGAAGATCGACGACATCCGATCCTCGTTTGCTAAGTCAAACAACACCGCTGGTTCTGCTCACACTGCCCTACCCTGTGCTCTGACCTCTTTCTCCCCTCTCTCTCCAGATGAAATCTCGCGTCTTGTGACGGCCGGCCGCCCAACAACCTGCCCGCTCGACCCTATCCCCTCCTCTCTTCTCCAGACCATTTCCGGAGACCTTCTCCCTTACCTCACCTCGCTCATCAACTTATCCCTGACCGCTGGCTACGTCCCTTCCGTCTTCAAGAGAGCGAGAGTTGCACCCCTTCTGAAAAAACCTACACTCGATCCCTCCGATGTCAACAACTACAGACCAGTATCCCTTCTTTCTTTTCTCTCCAAAACTCTTGAACGTGCCGTCCTTGGTCAGCTCTCCCGCTATCTCTCTCAGAATGACCTTCTTGATCCAAATCAGTCAGGTTTCAAGACTAGTCATTCAACTGAGACTGCTCTTCTCTGTATCACGGAGGCGCTCCGCACCGCTAAAGCTAACTCTCTCTCCTCTGCTCTCATCCTTCTAGACCTATCGGCTGCCTTCGATACTGTGAACCATCAGATCCTCCTCTCCACCCTCTCCGAGTTGGGCATCTCCGGCGCGGCCCACGCTTGGATTGCGTCCTACCTGACAGGTCGCTCCTACCAGGTGGCGTGGCGAGAATCTGTCTCCTCACCACGCGCTCTCACCACTGGTGTCCCCAGGGCTCTGTTCTAGGCCCTCTCCTATTCTCGCTATACACCAAGTCACTTGGCTCTGTCATAACCTCACATGGTCTCTCCTATCATTGCTATGCAGACGACACACAATTAATCTTCTCCTTTCCCCCTTCTGATGACCAGGTGGCGAATCGCATCTCTGCATGTCTGGCAGACATATCAGTGTGGATGACGGATCACCACCTCAAGCTGAACTTCGGCAAGACGGAGCTGCTCTTCCTCCCGGGGAAGGACTGCCCGTTCCATGATCTCGCCATCACGGTTGACAACTCCATTGTGTCCTCCTCCCAGAGCGCTAAGAACCTTGGCGTGATCCTGGACAACAAACTGTCGTTCTCAACTAACATCAAGGCGGTGGCCCGTTCCTGTAGGTTCATGCTCTACAACATCCGCAGAGTACGACCCTGCCTCACACAGGAAGCGGCGCAGGTCCTAATCCAGGCACTTGTCATCTCCCGTCTGGATTACTGCAACTCGCTGTTGGCTGGGCTCCCTGCCTGTGCCATTAAACCCCTACAACTCATCCAGAACGCCGCAGCCCGTCTAGTGTTCAACCTTCCCAAGTTCTCTCACGTCACCCCGCTCCTCCGCTCTCTCCACTGGCTTCCAGTTGAAGCTCGCATCCGCTACAAGACCATGGTGCTTGCCTACGGAGCTGTGAGGGGAACGGCACCTCAGTACCTCCAGGCTCTGATCAGGCCCTACACCCAAATAAGGGCACTGCGTTCATCCACCTCTGGCCTGCTCGCCTCCCTACCACTGAGGAAGTACAGTTCCCGCTCAGCTCAGTCAAAACTGTTCGCTGCTCTGGCTCCCCAATGGTGGAACAAACTCCCTCACGACGCCAGGACAGCGGAGTCAATCACCACCTTCCGGAGACACTTGAAACCCCACCTCTTTAAGGAATACCTAGGATAGGATAAAGTAATCCTTCTCACCCCCCCCTTAAAATATTTAGATGCACTATTGTAAAGTGGTTGTTCCACTGGATGTCATAAGGTGAATGCACCAATTTGTAAGTCGCTCTGGATAAGAGCGTCTGCTAAATGACTTAAATGTTAAATGTTAAATGTTAAAAAAAATGTTAAATGTTTCAACGCGCTACTGTAGGAGGTCGGCACCAGGGGTTTCAACGAGCTAATGTAGGAGGTCGGCACCAGGGTGGTCACACACACATATACACACAAAGGCACATTCTCCACAGAATCGTGATTTGGTGTTTACTTTGAGACAAACTTTCCTAGTTCAGCTAAATTAGAATGGACGGATCAATGCTCCGTCTCTCTCTCTGTGTAGAGGTCAGGTCAGTAGTGTGGGGAGGAGGGGAGAGAACACAGCACAACCACACAGCAGCAGCCTAGCCCACTCCTACTGAGATCTGATAAATGTATGTGGGACTCTGAGAGGGCAGGAGAGAGAGGGAATAGAGAAGGAGGGAAAGAGAGCAAACAAAAACATCACAACAAGGAAGGAGGGGGGCGGTTGGATGAGGGGGTGGGCTTCCGTGATTTAAGAATATCACTGTGGCAGCCGAAAAAAAGGGGTTGGTAAAAAAGGAGTAGGAGGGAAGATGGAGGGTGAAGGGGTGGACCATGCCTCTATTCATCAACCCACTTTTTAATTATCCCATATTGCCTTCTCCGAGGTTGAGCCTATTTACTCCGGAGGAGGACTTGGACAGAGGCCGATCGGAGCGACTCGGAATTTCAAGCAGGGACGGGTTCCTTCTCTTCACCTCTCACTCCCCTCCTCCTCCCTTTCACCAAACCCAATCCCCACTACTGGGCTGGGAATGACACGCTCTCTCTTTAGCATTCCACTGCGGCAGTCAGCAGAGCCGGAGCCAATCATTATTCAGCGAAGTGGCCCTCTCTTTTGACTTCCTGCCGACTCCAGTGGAATCGAAACGGGGAGATAAAATAGGTTAATCAAAAGGTACCATTAAAGATACATGACGGCCGCTACCCAGAGAGTTCTGAACTTCTGTTCAAAAGAAGAACTTATCCATAATCAAGTGAAAATGTATAGTTACTTAGCTATCTCAGTTTAACTCGCAGTGTGTCGTGTTGCACTAGCTGTAGGAGAGCTGTTCGGCCCTGCTGGGATGGGTTAGGGAGTGCTTGGACACACGTGCATGTGCACACAAAAGCAGGTGCACACACAGACACACACACAGTTGTACATGGGTGGTTGAAGAGCGACCTTTGCACTCTTGTCCTAGCTGTGTTTGATGAGTCAAGCTAGAGACTCGTCCTACAGGTATACAGTTGGTTAATTATTATACAAGACACACACGCACACACGCACACACACAGACGCACACACGCACACGCGCACACACACACACACACACACACACACACACACACACACACACACACACACACACACACACACACACACACACACACACACACACACACACACACACACACACACACACACACACACACACACAGGGGAAGAGAAACAAAAGAAGAATTCTACTTAATTAAAATCCAGAGTAGCTACCAAGATAAGGTTGACGTCGACGTAAAAACGGGTGGGGGCTCAAGGCCTGATAACTAACATCCTTTGTCAAGGTGGAAAAACGAAGAGAGTGTGGGGGAAGATGTAACAGCAGTAAAAAAGTGACAGACTGCAGCGAGGAAGGAAGTATGTTCTTAAGAAGACCGAGTGATGGGTGAGGCAGAAGGGAGGATGTTCTTAAGAAGACCGAGTGATGGGTGAGGCAGAAGGGAGGATGTTCTTAAGAAGACCGAGTGATGGGTGAGGCAGAAGGGAGGATGTTCTTAAGAAGACCGAGTGATGGGTGAGGCAGAAGGGAGGATGTTCTTAAGAAGACCGAGTGATGGGTGAGGCAGAAGGGAGGATGTTCTTAAGAAGACCGAGTGATGGGTGAGGCAGAAGGAAGGATGTTCTTAAGAAGACCGAGTGATGGGTGAGGCAGAAGGGAGGATGGGAAGGTGTGGCGCCATAGTCGGACTCGTTGAGCCGCAGTAGGGCGCAGAGGAGTTGCAAATTGGCCCTGTGCAACTACCACGGCGCTTACAGTAGGATCTCTCAGGCAGGATCAAAGGGCTGTGGCGTCAGAGTCCCCTTTGTGCACAGGGAGATGGGATATTAGCTCGCCAAAACAACCCAGGTTTCCTACTGGGAACTACATCAGAGAGCATAATACACACCATCAACCTGTTGTGTGTGAAAGAGAGAAAGAGAGAGTGGGGGGCAGCAAGGATGGATACTGCATTACTTGCCCTATGTATATTTAGGCATTTCTCTTACTGCGTTTCAAGTCATCCGTGTAGCCATGTGTTCTACACTACATGTGTGTACAGAGGAGTCAGTATAGTCCCATAAGCAAACAGAAACTGGTGTCAAAAAAATGTTAAAGCCATCAATCTAAGACACACTTCTCCAGCCCATTTGTACATGTGTGATATTTTGTGTGTGTCTGCTGTATGTGTGTGCATGTGCATGTCTGTGTGTGTCGCTGACTTTCTATATAGGACCCAACTGCCCATTTTTTTTATTTTTTTATTTTACCTTTACTTAACCAGGCAAGTCATTTTCAATGACGGCCTGGGAACAGTGGGTTAACTGCCTATTCAGGGGCAGAATGACAGATTTGTACCTTGTCAGCTCAGGGGTTTGAACTCGCAACCTTCCGGTTACTAGTCCAACGCTCTAACCACTAGGCTACGCTGCCGCCCCAACAGGTTGGGCCATAGCAGGCCCAACCTGTTGTTTGCCTCAGTCCACTGTTTGCTTGGGGCCAACAGCTCTTGATTCAGATGAACTCTGCACCCCCCTGCTCCACCAGCCATTCCAGAATCAATATTTCCAAGTACGCAACCTGCCAGCGCTTTTTAAAAGCAAACATCGCTCTATCAATATTATTCATCGGTGACACTGCCTTTGCCCCATGAGCTCATACTCCCACAGAGGCGAGAGGAAGCAGGGGAGTGTGGGTAGTTGTTCGGTCGGGCGTACAGTGAATGGGGCGCGAGTTTGGGATCAGATCAGACAGAGAGGAAAAGTAAACTTTGCGTCATGAAGAGAAATGATGAGGGAAAACAGAGGGATATTAAAACAGCTGGGCTTGATTTTGGCCTTACACACACACACACACACACACACACACACACACACACACACACACACACACACACACACACACACACACACACACACACACACACACACACACACACACACACACACACACACACACACACACACACACACACACACACACACATACCGTAAAAGGATACTTTGAGACACATGCCACATGTACACACACGTCCTCTCGCATTACAATTTGTTCTGGGTGAATGTAGCCTCTCACGGTACACGTTGGTTCATGTGTCGCACACAGAAGTGGAGCGGACGCTTTCAGGACTGTCTTTCATCTGTGACCATCTCAGTCCATGACCTCTCTAACACAACCAACCCTTTTTAATTCCCCCCACTTAACATCAGAGGAAAACAATGTGTCAACTCTTCGGCTCAAGGAGAACACTAGATGTGAGACACACGGTTGTGCTCCATGTTGTCAGACAAGCGTGGGAGTTCAGGTAAACTTCTGTTTGCAGTGGGAGGCCTCAGTACTGAATGATTTAAGGGACCTGAAAGTCAAAGACAACATCTTCTCTTTGATGATGCAGCTCTATTGAGAAGGGCGCTCAACATGTATTGCATTGACATAAACTCACTGCTGTGCTACTGTCCTCGTTGGTATGTCTTTATTGTACCATTGTTGTCATTTTGGAACTTGTGAGCGAGGACAGAAGTATTACTTGAACTTCTGTCCTCGTTGTTTGAGGAGTGTGTAAGCCCAGGTGTGTGTGTGTGTGTGTACGTCTCCTTCCCCAGTTTTACCTCCCCAAGCAAATCATCTGGGAGCGGCACAATAGCATTAGGTCAAAGGTCGTAAAGTGAAAACAGACTTATGTTTGAACAGCGCAGCTGGCTGCAGGAGACTAGTGGAGGAAACGTCTTTGTCTCAGTTATGGCTGCAACAACATATCACGGTGTTACCAATTTGACTTCAGATTCTGACGTTTAATCACATTTCTCCAAATGTCACATTTCAAAATTGCACCAAGCGATGCCCCATAATGACGAAATGCATCGAAAAAAACAAATCTGAAGTCACCTTTAGCAGTAATTACAGCAGTGAGTCTAAGATGTTTGCACACCTGGATTGTACAATATTTTCCCATTATTCTTCAAACTGTCAAATTGGTTGTTAATCATTGTTAGACAACCATTTTCAAGTCTTGCCATATATTTTCAAGCAGATTTAAGTAAAAACTGTAACTTGGCCACTCAGAAACATTCACTGTCTTCTTGGTAAGCATCTCCAGTGTAGATTTGGCCTTGTGTTAGGTTATTGTCCTGCTGATAGGCGAATTCATTTCCTAGTGTCTGGTGAAAAACAGACTGAACCAGGTTTTCCTCTAGGATTTTGCCTGTGCTTAGCACCATTCTGTTGATTTTTTTATCCTGAAAAACTCCCCAGTCCTTAACGATTACAAGCATACCCATAACATAATGCAGCCACCACTTTGTTTGAAAATGTGGAGATAGGTACTCCGTAATGTGTTGTATTGGATTTGCCCCAAACATAACACCATTTTTTCAGGACAAAAAGTGAATTGCTTTAGCAGTTTAGCAGTTTTACTGTAGTGCCTTGTTTAGCAGTTTAGCAGTTTTACTGTAGTGCCTTGTTTAGCAGTTTAGCAGTTTTACTGTAGTGCCTTGTTTAGCAGTTTAGCAGTTTTACTGTAGTGCCTTGTTTAGCAGTTTAGCAGTTTTACTGTAGTGCCTTGTTTAGCAGTTTAGCAGTTTTACTGTAGTGCCTTGTTTAGCAGTTTAGCAGTTTTACTGTAGTGCCTTGTTTAGCAGTTTAGCAGTTTTACTGTAGTGCCTTGTTTAGCAGTTTAGCAGTTTTACTGTAGTGCCTTGTTTAGCAGTTTAGCAGTTTTACTGTAGTGCCTTGTTTAGCAGTTTAGCAGTTTAGCAGTTTAGCAGTTTAGCAGTTTTACTGTTGGAGTATTTGTATTCTTTACAGGCTTCCTTCTTATCCCTCTGTCAATTAGCTTACTATTGTGGATTAACTATGAGTAAACTATGAACTATGAGTGTATCAATGTGCACTATGTGCACTATGGACATTCATACATGTATATACCCCAAAATGCCATTAGGAAGGACACAGCCTGTCATCTGGAGGTAAAAATATATATATTGTTTGTGTTATTTTTGCATCCAATATGTGTGTTTGGTGAAATTTTGACAAAACATAAAAACCAAGAAAGACTTAAAAGAACAGTGACTCAGAACACGTTGGTGTCAGCTGAAGGGGGACGTGCAGGATATACCATGAATAATACACCCTCCTGGAACCTCCCTCCCTCCAAACCCTATAAACCCTCCATCTTGTATAAACCTTTGATGAGCGCACAGGTTGGGTCAGGGGGAGACGACTGTAATTGACTGTTTTAAGTAGTCTCCATTGAAATATAAAAAGAGAAGAGAAGTGGAATGTCTCCCTAATGGTACCCTATTCCCTATGTAGTGCACTACTTCTAATGGTACTCTATTCCCTATGCAACTTCTAATGGTACTCTATTCCCTATGTAGTGCACTACTTCTAATGGTACTCTATTCCCTATGTAGTGCACTACTTCTAATGGTACTCTATTCCCTATGTAGTGCACTACTTTTGACCAGAGCCCAAAGACTACCATTGAGAGCCTTAATGTCATGTTTGTCATTTATTATCATGTCTTGTCCCTGTGCTCCCCATGCTATTCGTTTCCCTCTGCTGGTCTTATTTGGTTCTTTCCCTCCTTCTATCCCTTCTAATGGTACTGCTCCCATGTTCCTATTCCCCTAATCATCATTTAGTCTTCCCAGTTCCCGATCCTTTCCCCTGATTAGAGTCCCTATTTATTCCTTTGTGTTCCGTTCCTGTCCCGTCGGTTCCTTGTTTACACATGAGCCCAAAGATGCTGCGTGTGACAGGTGTCATTGAGAGCCTTAAGGTCAGTCTGTGGCCGCTTCTCCAGTTATTCCCCTCTATGATTTTTGGTTTGGATTTAAATAAACTCTGTTTCTGTTAAGTCGCTTTTGGGTCCTCTATCACCTGCATGACACTTAAAGGTCAGTTAGTAATGATGGTCTATCCCCTATCCTTTACAAGGTCAGTAATGATGTGGGTATGAATTCGATGCCTACAGAAGAACAAAACAGTCCTTGTAAACATCTCTGATCTAGACATAACGGAAGGTTTATGGACCTGGAAGCTAAGGATCCTGAGTAAAGGAGACTTCTATCAGCCACAGAAGAGGTCCTGCTGGTGTTGTGTTGCACCATAACTTGACATAGCCCTCGGAGTGCTAAACAGTAACTTGTGGGTCAAAGCCAGGACCTGTGGTGGAATTTGAAATCCTCTACCCAAGATGCATAGCTGAACGGTGAAATTCCAACGCTCAATCGACCCCCCCAACCCCCGTCTCACCCAATCGATTTTGAGGATCATTCCTTCCCTTATATTCTGCACTGTTTTTGTTGTTGTTGTATTTCTCTCTGAGCGAGGCCACTCGGAGTATCTCCCTACAGTAATGTCACAGTTATTTTGAGAGGCAAAATTCAATTAAGGCGGTGGCATATCTCCACACACACACACACATGAGTGATCAGAGAGCAAACTGCCGGCCCGACCTCAGGGACATCTTGGTCCCGGCAATCTAGATTTAACCATCAAAGGCCTGCCGAAATCAGCAAACGATCACATTAGAGGCACATCCTGTCACAAGACTTTTGCCGTTTCCTCCCCTGGGGGGGGGCTTTGAGTTGTTGAATCGTGTGTTGGTGAAAAAACACAGAGGACACACACAACTGGACAGGAACAAAACCCTGCCCCTCATGTGTGAACCCCCAAGACCAGGAGTGAGGAGCACAACATGAGCTTATTGAGTCATCTAACAGAAACAGAAAGTCTCTGTTAAAACAAGATGTAAGAGGACAAACTTACATCCCTAGAGAATCAGCTTTCATTTCTTTTCAAACATAAACCTGTTCAAGGCTCCTAAGTCCAATGGTGCACTTTGTGTGGCGATAACTATTGTTGGACAGCTGCGTCCCATGGGCCTGAATGGGTGTGGCATGCAGAGCGAGAGTGTGAAGAGTGATGTCTGAGGTGTTGTGTTAGGCCTGAATGGATGAATGTGTGTGTTGGGTAGAGCTGACCTGCCGAGGGGGGGGGGGGGGGGGGGGATATATTTTTCTGGCAGTACTGTGCAACAGTTATGGAGTCTTCCAACGTACATTAGAGCTCTGCTACCCGACCCGAGCTCAACGGGCCCTGACATTATACATCGGATTAGCACTAAATTTAGAAACACCGCATTTTTGAAGGTGAGCCATTTGCTTGTGCTCTGCTGCACAATACAATTATATCTGACTAAGATCATAACGTGGTGTCAGAAGTGCTTCAACCTCATCAAATATAAGACCGGAGAGATTATTCCACAGAAAATAATGAAGTTCCTTGAGTTTTGTCAGAGTTAAGATGATGAAAAGTAGCCAACAGCTCACTGCTCTCTTACATCTTGTCATTGAGCAGACCAGGCCAAGCAGAGCTGTTGCTATGGTTACTGACTGACTCAGAACCACCATGTGCAGAGCGAGCTTTGCTCAGGGAGCGAGTGAGAGACAGAAAGGAGCAGCTAATGGATTTACTAAAGGAGGAAGTTATTTCTGATGTCCAGCCGAGCTGTGTGAGTGTGAGTGAGTGTGTGAGAGGGAGAGAGAGGCATGAGCAATGAAATCTTCATGTACATGTTATTTCGGATTTCCAGCCGAGCTGTGTGTGAGTGTGAGTGAGTGTGTGAGAGGGAGAGAGAGGCATGAGCAATGAAATCTTCATGTACATGTTATTTCTGTAGAGTAACAGAAGCGCATGAGCTCTCCGAAATGCAACATTTGTCAGCAAGACTCATTAATTAATTCAGGCTTAACTGTGGGCCTAATGACAATTACCAATGTTTGTAACGTGTCTCTTTCTATTTATCAAATGTCAGGTGCACAGTGCACTATTTGGATGCTGGAATTATTGTAGAATGGACGAACATGCGCAGGTCTGGCACTCTAAACACAAGGGTGGTCAGAGTTGGAGAGAAACTGAGCCAGAGACACGGATGGTCTTATACAAATACAAAGAGAGTAAGAAAGAACTGAGTCGTCGGCGCAGTAAACAGTTGCGATGAAGAAAGTCGGCGTGCATTCCAGCAGAGAGCCAAGCCAAGCACGAGAAAGAAAGAGCATTCTGTTTTATTTTTAATGTAGGCCGCTTCGTATCGAGGTCCATTACAAAAATCTGCAGCAGTCAGCATATTCAGAACGAGCAGAGAAATGATATTTTATGCCCACAGTAAAGAGGCCATCAAACCATAACGGAGTCTGGGAGTAAAAGAAGAAATGAACGTTTTTAATGATCCTGTTTAATCTCTCCATGAAAAACATAAAGCAAACGGAGGCTGTTAATCAAATTAACTCTGTGCTGCAAAGCCCATCTGCCAATACTGTCCCACTTCACAGAAAAGAGAGAGATGAGAGAGAGAGATACACCTTCCCTAAAGACCACCACTGAGGGAGGGAGAGAGAGAGATACACCTTCCCTAAAGACAACCACTGAGGGAGGGAAAGAGAGAGATACACCTTCCTAAAGACGACCACTGAGGGAGTAAGACGGAGGGAGAGAGAGATACACCTTCCCTAAAGACCACCACTGAGGGAGGGAGAGAGAGAGATACACCTTCCCTAAAGACAACCACTGAGGGAGGGAGAGAGAGAGATACACCTTCCCTAAAGACCACCACTGAGGGAGGGAGAGAGAGAGATACACCTTCCCTAAAGACAACCACTGAGGGAGGGAGAGAGAGAGATACACCTTCCCTAAAGACCACCACTGAGGGAGGGAGAGAGAGAGATACACCTTCCCTAAAGACAACCACTGAGGGAGGGAAAGAGAGAGATACACCTTCCTAAAGACGACCACTGAGGGAGTAAGACGGAGGGAGAGAGAGATACACCTTCCCTAAAGACCACCACTGAGGGAGGGAGAGAGAGAGATACACCTTCCCTAAAGACAACCACTGAGGGAGGGAGAGAGAGAGATACACCTTCCCTAAAGACCACCACTGAGGGAGGGAGAGAGAGAGATACACCTTCCCTAAAGACAACCACTGAGGGAGGGAGAGAGAGAGATACACCTTCCCTAAAGACCACCACTGAGGGAGGGAGAGAGAGAGATACACCTTCCCTAAAGACAACCACTGAGGGAGGGAAAGATAGAGATACACCTTCCTAAAGACGACCACTGAGGGAGTAAGACGGAGGGAGAGAGAGATACACCTTCCCTAAAGACCACCACTGAGGGAGGGAGAGAGAGAGATACACCTTCCCTAAAGACAACCACTGAGGGAGGGAGAGAGAGAGGTACACCTTCCTAAAGACGACCACTGAGGGAGTAAGACGGAGGGAGAGAGAGATATACCTTCCTAAAGACAACCACTCAGGGAGTGAGACGGAGGGAGAGAGAGATACACCTTCCTAAAGACCACCAATGAGGGAGGGAGAGAGAGAGATACACCTTCCTAAAGACCACCACTGAGGGAGTGAGACGGAGGGAGAGAGAGATACACCTTCCTAAAGACCACCAATGAGGGAGGGAGAGAGAGATACACCTTCCTAAAGACCACCAATGAGGGAGGGAAAGAGAGAGATACACCTTCCTAAAGACCACCACTGAGGGAGTGAGACGGAGGGAGAGAGAGATACACCTTCCTAAAGACCACCAATGAGGGAGGGAGAGAGAGATACACCTTCTTAAAGACCACCAGTGAGGGAGGGAGAGAGAGATACACCTTCCTAAAGACCACCACTGAGGGAGGGAGTGAGAGAGAGATACACCTTCCTAAAGACCACCACTGAGGGAGAGAGAGATACACCTTCCTAAAGACCACCACTGAGGGAAGGAGAGAGAGATACACCTTCCTAAAGACCACCACTGAGGGAGGGAGAGAGAGATACACCTTCCTAAAGACCACCACTGAGGGAAGGAGAGAGAGAGATACACCTTCCTAAAGACCACCACTGAGGGAGGGAGGGAGAGAGAGATACACCTTCCTAAAGACCACCACTGAGGAGGGAGGGAGGGAGAGAGAGAGATACACCTTCCTAAAGACCACCACTGAGGGAGAGAGAGATACACCTTCCTAAAGACCACCACTGAGGGAAGGAGAGAGAGATACACCTTCCTAAAGACCACCACTGAGGGAGGGAGGGAGAGAGAGATACACCTTCCTAAAGACCACCCCTGGGGGAGTGAGATGGAGGGAGAGAAAGAAAGAAAGCACGAGATATGGCATCCATATTAGGACATCCTCAGGCTCAGCAGATTAAAATAAGCCTAGTTTGTGATGTTGATCTCTGCCTTGAACAATAACCATCATATCCATAACACACAATCCGTATTCAAGGCCTCCTGCTAGGGTCGGGCCTGCGACTACTGGGCACCCGACCGTGACAACGAGATGAGTGGCATACCACCAACTGCTGCCAACCAGCAGGCATTCAGAGCTGTGGGTCATTACACCAACAGTACAACACCGAAGGAGGTTTATTTAAAGAGCAAGGAAGTCGAACATGTGGGGCTCTAACGGAGAATGTGATCCTCAGTTGCCTGTGTGGTCACCCGATCTACCTGAAACTGTCCCACGGGGCATGCACACTCACAACGGCAAGTGCTGGATCCCCAAAATCAATACCTGAAACGCCAACTGTAAATGACCTGCTTTACCCTCAACGATTTCCTGATCATCTTTTCTTACGCCGGCCACGTCGGTAAAATATGGTTAATGAGTAACAATACAAGACAACCTGACGAACTGAAGAGTAATGGAGATGTTGGAGCTGTGCCCTTTGCCGATATGTGTACACACACGCGACCGGTCACAGCTGGGCACCGGTGTTTCTGGGCCCTGGCCCGTTTTCAGAGCTGTTAGCTGTTATGCAAGTGAAACCTGAACGACCCAGGGTGATTCAGAAACAGAGGCAGGCTCATCCTTTATTCACGAGCGTGTTTACCTCATTGTGACTTATTTATTAATTTGCCTGGAAGACTTTTTTTTGCCTCGCTCACACTAAAGAGCTGCTTGTCCAGCTAGACATGCTCAATAATGGAACATAGCAATCAAAGTGTATATGTATTGTGTGTGTGTGTGTGTGTGTGTGTGTGTGTGTGTGTGTGTGTGTGTGTGTGTGTGTGTGTGTGTGTGTGTGTGTGTGTGTGTGTGTGTGTGTGTGTGTGTGTGTGTGTGTGTGTGTGTGTGTGTGTGTGTGTGTGTGTGTGTGTGTGTGTGTGTGTGTGTGCTTTTTACCAAGCCTTGCCCTTGGCACTTTTTGACTAAATGTCCAATCCACTTCACATGATATCTTCTCTTCCAAGGTCAATGCCTTTTCCAGAATGTGTAGCTTGCAAATAATAATGGGTACAATCTGCATGCTGTGTGTATCCTTTATATGAGAAGAAAAAAAATTAGAGCGAGAGAGAGAAAGGTGAGAGAAAGGTGAGAGAGCGAGGAGCAAAAGAGAAAGGAGAGAGAGAAAGGAGAGAGAGAAATGAGAGAGAGAAAGGAGAGAGAGAAATGAGAGAGAGAAAAAGGACAGAGGAAAGAGCGAGAGAGAAAGGAATGAGAGAGAAAGGAGTGAGAGAGAAAGGAGAGAGAGAAAGGAGTGAGAGAGAAAGGAGTGAGAGAGAAAGGAGTGAGAGAGAAAGGAGAGAGAGAAAGGAGTGAGAGAGAAAGGAGTGAGAGAGAAAGGAGCGAGAGAGAAAGGAGTGAGAGAGAAAGGAGTGAGAGAGAAAGGAGCGAGAGAGAAAGGAGTGAGAGAGAAAGGAGCGAGAGAGAAAGGAGCGAGAGAGAAAGGAGTGAGAGAGAAAGGAGTGAGAGAGAAAGGAGTGAGAGAGAAAGGAGAGCAAGAGAGAGAAATTGAAACAGAGAGCGAGTGAGAGATTGAGTCATCACCAGTCAGCAGCTGATCCAACCTTGTACACATCCTCCCTCCCTCTCTTCCTTGTTCCCTCACTCTCTCCGAGTCCCACCATGAAGAGGTCCGCCCGCTTCATCCTTGATGTTCATAAAAGACCTAATACCCTCCCCCGCACAGCCAGACAAGAATCACCCGATTGTCTGCCTCATCTGCCACCACAGCCCCTTGTTTCCCTCCACTCCTAGCCCTCGGAATCAGCCAAATCCTGGCACCCCCCACGGCCCATCAAAAAACCCTGTTCAGACGGAGAAGAAAAGTGAGAGGGAAATCCGATTGAGTCTGTCATGTTGAAGACATGATGTAGTGTGGTTAAATTTGTCGAGTCAGGCACAGGGAGAATAGGTTTTATTTGGTGAGTCAGGCACAGCGACAATAGGTTTTATTTGGTGAGTCAGGCACAGCGACAATAGGTTTTATTTGGTGAGTCAGGCACAGCGACAATAGGTTTTATTTGGTGAGCCAGGCACAGCGACAATAGGTTTTATTTGGTGAGCCAGGCACAGCGACAATAGGTTTTATTTGGTGAGTCAGGCACAGCGACAATAGGTTTTATTTGGTGAGTCAGGCACAGCGACAATAGGTTTTATTTGGTGAGTCAGGCACAGCGACAATAGGTTTTATTTGGTGAGTCAGGCACAGCGACAATAGGTTTTATTTGGTGAGTCAGGCACAGCGACAATAGGTTTTGTTTGGTGAGTCAGGCACAGCGACAATAGGTTTTATTTGGTGAGTCAGGCACAGCGACAATAGGTTTTATTTGGTGAGTCAGGCACAGCGACAATAGGTTTTATTTGGTGAGTCAGGCACAGCGACAATAGGTTTTATTTGGTGAGTCATGCACAGCGACAATAGGTTTTATTTGGCGAGTCAGGCACAGCGACAATAGGTTTTATTTGGCGAGTCAGGCACAGCGACAATAGGTTTTATTTGGCGAGTCAGGCACAGCGAGAATAGGATTTATTTGGCGAGTCAGGCACAGCGAGAATAGGATTTATTTGGCGAGTCAGGCACAGCGACAATAGGTTTTATTTGGCGAGTCAGACACAGCGAGAATAGGTTTTATTTGGCGAGTCAGGCACAGCGACAATAGGTTTTATTTGGCGAGTCAGGCACAGCGACAATAGGTTTTATTTGGTGAGTCAGGCACAGCGACAATAGGTTTTATTTGGTGAGTCAGGCACAGCGACAATAGGTTTTATTTGGTGAGTCAGGCACAGCGACAATAGGTTTTATTTGGCGAGTCAGGCACAGCGACAATAGGTTTTATTTGGCGAGTCAGGCACAGCGACAATAGGTTTTATTTGGCGAGTCAGGCACAGCGACAAAAGGTTTTATTTGGTGAGTCAGGCACAGCGACAATAGGTTTTATTTGGTGAGTCAGGCACAGCGACAATAGGTTTTATTTGGTGAGTCAGGCACAGTGAGAATAGGTTTTATTTGGCGAGTCAGGCACAGTGAGTATAGGTTTTATTTGGCGAGTCAGGCACAGCGACAATAGGTTTTATTTGGCGAGTCAGGCACAGTGAGAATAGGTTTTACTTGGCGAGTCAGGCACAGCGACAATAGGTTTTATTTGGCGAGTCAGGCACAGCGACAATAGGTTTTATTTGGTGAGTCAGGCACAGTGAGTATAGGTTTTATTTGGCGAGTCAGGCACAGTGAGAATAGGTTTTATTTGGCGAGTCAGGCACAGTGAGAATAGGTTTTATTTTGCGAGTCAGGCACAGCGACAATAGGTTTTATTTGGTGAGTCAGGCACAGTGAGTATAGGTTTTATTTGGCGAGTCAGGCACAGTGAGAATAGGTTTTATTTGGCGAGTCAGGCACAGTGTGTATAGGTTTTATTTGGTGAGTCAGGCACAGCGGCAATAGGTTTTATTTGGCGAGTCAGGCACAGCGAGAATAGGATTTATTTGGCGAGTCAGGCACAGCGACAATAGGTTTTATTTGGCGAGTCAGGCACAGCGAGAATAGGTTTTATTTGGCGAGTCAGGCACAGCGACAATAGGTTTTATTTGGTGAGTCAGGCACAGCGACAATAGGTTTTATTTGGTGAGTCAGGCACAGCGACAATAGGTTTTATTTGGCGAGTCAGGCACAGCGACAATAGGTTTTATTTGGCGAGTCAGGCACAGCGACAATAGGTTTTATTTGGTGAGTCAGGCACAGCGACAATAGGTTTTATTTGGTGAGTCAGGCACAGCGACAATAGGTTTTATTTGGTGAGTCAGGCACAGTGAGAATAGGTTTTATTTGGTGAGTCAGGCACAGCAACAATAGGTTTTATTTGGTGAGTCAGGCACAGCGACAATAGGTTTTATTTGGTGAGTCAGGCACAGTAAGAATAGGTTTTATTTGGCGAGTCAGGCACAGTGAGTATAGGTTTTATTTGGCGAGTCAGGCACAGCGACAATAGGTTTTATTTGGCGAGTCAGGCACAGTGAGAATAGGTTTTACTTGGTGAGTCAGGCACAGCGACAATAGGTTTTATTTGGCGAGTCAGGCACAGCGACAATAGGTTTTATTTGGTGAGTCAGGCACAGTGAGTATAGGTTTTATTTGGCGAGTCAGGCACAGTGAGAATAGGTTTTATTTGGCGAGTCAGGCACAGTGAGAATAGGTTTTATTTTGCGAGTCAGGCACAGCGACAATAGGTTTTATTTGGTGAGTCAGGCACAGTGAGTATAGGTTTTATTTGGCGAGTCAGGCACAGTGAGAATAGGTTTTATTTGGAGAGTCAGGCACAGTGTGTATAGGTTTTATTTGGCGAGTCAGGCACAGCGACAATAGGTTTTATTTGGCGAGTCAGGCACAGTGAGAATAGGTTTTACTTGGTGAGTCAGGCACAGCGACAATAGGTTTTATTTGGCGAGTCAGGCACAGCACAGCAGGCACAGTGAGAATAGGTTTTATTTGGCGAGTCAGGCACAGTGAGTAATAGGTTTTATTTGGCGAGTCAGGCACAGCGACAATAGGTTTTATTTTGCGTGTCAGGCACAGCGAGAATAGATTTTATTTGGCGAGTCAGGCACAGCGAGAATAGATTTTATTTGGTGAGTCAGGCACAGCAACAATAGGTTATTTGGCAAGTCAGGCACAGCGACAATAGGTTTTATTTGGCGAGTCAGGCACAGCGACAATAGGTTTTATTTGGTGAGTCAGGCACAGTGAGAATAGGTTTTATTTGGCGAGTCAGGCACAGCGACAATAGGTTTTATTTGGTGAGTCAGGCACAGTGAGTATAGGTTTTATTTGGCGAGTCAGGCACAGTGAGAATAGGTTTTATTTGGCGAGTCAGGCACAGTGAGAATAGGTTTTATTTTGCGAGTCAGGCACAGCGACAATAGGTTTTATTTGGTGAGTCAGGCACAGTGAGTATAGGTTTTATTTGGCGAGTCAGGCACAGTGAGAATAGGTTTTATTTGGCGAGTCAGGCACAGTGTGTATAGGTTTTATTTGGCGAGTCAGGCACAGTGAGAATATGTTTTATTTGATGAGTCAGGCACAGTGAGAATAGATTTTATTTGGCGAGTCAGGCACAGTGAGAATAGGTTTTATTTGGTGAGTCAGGCACAGCGACAATAGGTTTTATTTGGTGAGTCAGGCACAGCAACAATAGGTTTTATTTGGTGAGTCAGGCACAGAAAAAATAGGTTTTATTTGGTGAGTCAGGCACAGCAACAATAGGTTTTATTTGGTGAGTCAGGCACAGCAACAATAGGTTTTATTTGGTGAGTCAGGCACAGAAAAAATAGGTTTTATTTGGTGAGTCAGGCACAGAAAGAATAGGTTTTATTTGGCGAGTCAGGCACAGTGAGAATAGATTTTATTTGGCGAGTCAGGCACAGTGAGAATAGATTTTATTTGGCGAGTCAGGCACAGTGAGAATAGGTTTTATTTGGTGAGTCAGGCACAGTGAGAATAGGTTTTATTTGATGAGTCAGGCACAGTGAGAATAGATTTTATTTGGCGAGTCAGGCACAGTGAGAATAGGTTTTATTTGGTGAGTCAGGCACAGTGAGAATAGGTTTTATTTGGTGAGTCAGGCACAGCGACAATAGGTTTTATTTGGTGAGTCAGGCACAGTGAGAATAGATTTTATTTGGCGAGTCAGGCACAGTGAGAATAGGTTTTATTTGATGAGTCAGGCATAGTGAGAATATATTTTATTTGGCGAGTCAGGCACAGTGAGAATATGTTTTATTTGATGAGTCAGGGACAGTGAGAATATGTTTTATTTGATGAGTCAGCCACAGTGAGAATAGATTTTATTTGGCGAGTCAGGCACAGTGAGAATAGATTTTATTTGGTGAGTCAGGCACAGTGAAAATGTTTTTATTGGGTGAGTCAGGCACAGAAACAGTAGGTTTTATTTGGTGAGTCAGGCACAGTGAGAATAGATTTTATTTGTTGAGTCAGGCACAGTGAAAATGTTTTTATTGGGTGAGTCAGGCACAGAAACAGTAGGTTTTATTTGGTGAGTCAGGCACAGTGAGAATAGATTTTATTTGGTGAGTCAGGCACAGTGAGAATAGGTTTATTTGGTGAGACAGGCACAGTGAGAATAGGTTTATTTGGCGAGTCAGGCACAGTGAGAATAGGTTTATTTGGCGAGTCAGGCACAGTGAGTATAGGTTTATTTGGCGAGTCAGGCACAGTGAGAATAGGTTTATTTGGCGAGTCAGGCACAGTGAGTATAGGTGCTGAGAAAAGGCTCACAGCTGATGTGCGTACGAGGCAGCACATTGATCAAAATGGAGCAGGCGCACTTCAGAAAGGAGGAGTCTCACACAAGCTGAGTCAGAGGGGCAAGAGGAGGGGTTGAGCACTTCATGCTCAGATGCAGACACACGTGAACAGAGGCACAATAAAAAAAGTGCAGTTATAGATAATGCACATAATGCACATACTGTCACGTTCTGACCATTGTTATTTTGTTTTTTCTTTGTTTTAGTGTTGGTCAGGACGTGAGCTGAGTGGGCATTCTATGTTGTGCGTCTAGTTTTCCCATTTCTACGTTTGGCCTGATATGGTTCTCAATCAGAGGCAGGTGTTCGTCATCGTCTCTGATTGGGAACCATATTTAGGTAGCCTGTTTTGTTGGATTTTGTGGGTGGTTGTTTCCTGTCTTCTGTCTTTGTGTCTATGCACCAGATAGGACCGTTTCGGTTTTTCACATTTGTTGTTTTGGTATTTTGTAGTGTTCACGTTTATGGTCTTTATTAAACATGTTGAACTCTAACCACGCTGCGCTTTGGTCCGATCCTTCGTCCACAGAAGAAAACCGTTACACATACACCGTAGCCAAATAAATTTGAACTCAGTTTCACAATTCCTGACATTTAATCCTCGTAAAAAGTCCCTGTTTTAGGTCAGTTAGGATCACCACTTTATTTTAAGAATGTGAAATGTCAGAATAATAGTAGAGGGGATGATTATTTTCAGATTTGATTTCTTCCATCACATTCCCAGTGGGTCAGAAGTTTACATAACCTCAATTAGTATTTGGTAGCATTGCCTTTAAATTGTTTAACTTGCGTCAAACGTTTTGGGTAGCCTTCCACAAGCTTCCCACAATAAGTTGGGTGAATTTTGGCCCATTCGTCCTGACAGAGCTGGTGTAACTGAGGCAAGTTTGTAGGCCTCCTTGCTCGCACACACTTTTTCAGTTCTGCTAGTTTTCTATAGGATTGAAGTCAGGGCTTTGTGATGCCGACTCCAATACCTTTACTTTGTTGTCCATAACACATTTTGCCACAACTTTGGATGTATGCTTGGGGTCATTGTCTATTTGAAAGACCCATTTGCAACCAAGCTATAACTTCCTGACTGATGTCTTGAGATGTTGCTTCAATATATCCACATCATTTTGATTCCTCATGATGCTGCCACCCCCGTGTTTCAAGGTTGGAATGGTATTCTTAAGCTTGCAAGAATCCCCCTTTTTCCTCCAAACATAACAATGGTCATTATGGCCAAACAGTTCGATTTTTGTTTCATCAGACCAGTGGACATTTCTCCAAATGTACGACCTTTGTCCCCATGTGCAGTTGCAAACCGTAGTCTATCTTTTTATGGATATTTTGGAGCAGTGGCTTCTTCCTTGCTGAGCGGCCTTTCAGGTTATGTCGATATAGGACTCGTTTTACTGTGGATCTAGATAATTTTGTACCTGTTTCCTCCAGCATCTTCACAAGTTTCTTTGATGTTTTTCTGGGATTGATTTGCACTTTTCGCACCAAAGTACGTTCATCTCTAGGAGACAGAACACATCTCCTTCCTGCCTTGGCTGATTTATTTAGATTTTCCCATTATGTCAAGCAAAGAGGCACTGAGTTAAAGGTAGGCCTTGAAATACATCCACAGGTACACCTCCAATTGACTCAAATGATGTCAATTAGCCTATCAGAAGCTTCTAAAACCATGACAGAATTTTTGGGATATTTCCAAGCTGTATAAAGGCACAGTCAGAAGTATGTAAACTTCTGACAAACTGGAATTGTGATACAGTGAAATAATCTGTCTAAAAACTATTGTTGGAAATATGACTTGTGTCATGTACAAAGTAGATGTCCTAGCCGACTTGCCAAAACATTAGTTTATTAACAAGAAATGTGTGGAGTGGTTGAAAAACAAGTTATTGACTCGAACCAAAGTGTATGTAAACGTCCAATTTCAACTGTATGTATGTATGTTTAGATTTGTCACATGCACTGAATTTGCAGGGTATTTGGTACCTGCTTCTCTGCTATTGTAAATCCCAAGGTTAAAGTCGTCAGCCATGGTTCAAAAATGAATCATTTTAAGCCAGGGTCAGATGACTGGGGAAATATGTGACACCTGTTTTCAACAGCCAATGCAATCAAATCAAATAATGATAAAGAAAACAATAGCATTGGGTAACTTTCTTGGGTCTGTCTTTCTACTTGTCTGTTTGTCTGAATATGCTTATACTCTCTGTCGATATGTTTGTCTGTCCGTCCAACCACCTGTGTCTGTCTATCCTGCATGTCTAGTTGTCTCTTTTGTCCCTGGTCCTTTAATCCTGGTGGCCGCTAGGAATTTGTTACAATGGTCTCAATAGTATAGAAAGAGTGAGTGTATTGTGAGTATGCCATACCTGCATACTTAGTCATCAAGGGCAGTGCAATGGCATCAACATTCCAATCTAATCTCCCTATCGTGTGAATCACCGTGGCAGTCACAGACAGGGCATGGCTAGTAGGGAAAGCCAACTAAGGCCTTAAACCTATGCAATGAACCCTTCTGAAACTAGTACACTGAGTACGTGTTCCAAATATCACTTTGGTGCGCGAACTTAAGCCTGGTTTACACTTAGTCTATCCACATATCTGTAGACAGTTGTTGCAGTGACATCACAAATATTCTATTGTCGTCAGACATCAAACTTGTTGTCGTTATGAAAAAGTATAAACACAAAAAGGACAGGTTGCATTGACAGACTGGTGGTGCAAAGTAGCATAACTTCTGCATTTTAACACCAACAAATCCATCCATTTAAACATTTATTTAGTACAGTCGTTGCTCAAATAAAAGTTTTGCGATTATGTCATTTGTGGTTTAGCACGTTACCCTGCGTCACTACTTCATTGCTCCAGACTAGCGCAAGGGGGAGATAGAGCACTGATTATGCTTTTGGGTCCTACTGTGTCTAACTGACAATGAATGGTCGACACAAACCTAAATAGAAACTGATAATTGTGCACAAATTCAGTATGGCAAAAATCTCTGAAACTGGAAACACTTATCTCCCTCACTAGCTTTAAGCACCAACTGTCAGAGCATCTTACAGATTACTGCACCTGTACATAGCCCACCTATAATTTAGCCCAAACAACTACCTCTTTCCCAACTGTATTTAATTTATTTATTTATTTTGCTCCTTTGCACCCCATTATTTTTATGTCTACTTTGCACATTCTTCCATTGCAAAACTACCATTCCAGTGTTTTACTTGCTATATTGTATTTACTTTGCCACCATGGCCTTTTTTGCCTTTACCTCCCTTCTCACCTCATTTGCTCACATTGTATATAGACTTGTTTATACTGTATTATTGACTGTATGTTTGTTTTACTCCATGTGTAACTCTGTGTCGTTGTATCTGTCGAACTGCTTTGCTTTATCTTGGCCAGGTCGCAATTGTAAATGAGAACTTGTTCTCAACTTGCCTACCTGGTTAAATAAAGGTGAAATAAATCAAATAAAAATGACTTACTAAAACCGTTGTTACACTAAGGTTTTAATGATTTGATTTAGTTTGGATTATGTTTCTGCATAGCAGCAGTGCAAACTGTGTTGCTGCAGATGCTGGTTCAATACCCGTGCTGGCCTCGACTGGGAGACCCATGAGATAACTAGGTTTTTTGTTTCTCTCCCTCTATAAACAGAAATAAATCATTCTAAATAAAAAACTGGCTTTATTTACAAACTAGTAACAATGTCTCAGCCCATGTTTAACATTGGCCTTTTTCCTCGCTTATTTTACGTTATTTGAAAACAAAATCATCTCCAATATATTATTTTTTAAACCAAGCGATTATTATTCATTTAGAAATATATAAAAGCCCCTTGGATATTCTCGCAGATATATTATTAACCCTGTGTATATATATATATTTTGGTTATATTGGTCATGGCTCCTGAGCGGCGAACGATGGGATTGCCTTCAAGTTCTCCAGCTGTATCCACTGAAACAGTGGTGGGCGAGAGGGGGATAATGGCACTGACTAGGGAAATGTTCCTGCTGTTCTTAGTGCAAGTCTGCACGTTCAAACTCAAACAATGGAACTAATAACGGAGTGAAAAATGCCCCTTAGATATGAATTTGGAGGGCACATATGAAATATTAAAGCCGTCTCTCGAAAGTTATACTTATCCAAACTGGATTGAATGAAAAATGACCCGAAAAGCACACATTTGTAAATCCTAAACTCTAAAAGTAATTGGAAAGGTAGATACAAATGATTTGTGACATTGTGGTTTACAGTAAAGAATGTACACAAGATGCTGTGTTTTTATTTACAGTAGTGAAGGACAGCTGGTGGCATTTTGAAAACAGGTTTTCAAACACTTGTAGCCCGATTAGCAGGACACTACTCTTTATAGCCCGGCTACTGTAGGTGTGAACTTTACCCTACCGACAAAAAATGACATTGCGACCAAAGAGAACAGACGATATGGACATTGTTTTCGTCAAGCCAGCTTCTTTCTATGGTGTTACCCATTCCAGGGTCATCTGATGAAGGTGCACATGGATCAGATTCAAACTGACAGAGACCGAGTAAGAGGCAGACCAGCAGAAAGAGAAACATTATTGGAGGGCAGAGATACGGGCGACGGCTGATGTATTGGTCAGGAACCAGGAATGTTTTGGCCTTTACAAATATATTATTTTGTCCTTTATTCAGATTACAAATTGTTAACTTTATTTTAATGAAATAACCTCCAAAATATCAATATATATTATCAAGTTGATGGCACAATCATATAGCCCGGCACTTACATAAAGCTGAGTGACTCACTCATTCATGGCTTTGGATCAAAAAGCATAAGTTCCAACATTATTTCTGATAGTCTTTAATAAATAAATGTTTTGGTTATCCTGACCTGTACACCATGTACCGTATTATAATAGCCCCCACTATGGGCTATTAGCAGGACAATATACTTTTACCAACCCCTCTCTGTATTTTGACACTTTGTGGATTGGGGTTCCCGAGTGATGGAGGCTCCCACAGTGCAAAATGTTGCTACAGATCCAGGTTCGACACTTGTGCCAGCCGACACCGGGAGACTGGTTTTAAGTTTGGGTTTTTTGTTTTAATTTAGAATCCTCCAATCCTCTATATGTAATTATTGGCGGATAGTCACATATTTTTCGATATACAGTGGGCCTACTGTAGGCGACATGAGTCTCACTAGTGTTGAGTAATATGCTGTTAAACGTGGTGTAGGTCTTATTTATTTAAAGAATATATTGAAGTTTGAAGCAACAGCCTACAACTCTTTTGGCACCATTTCATGCTGCTCTGAGTCAAGCATGGGGACTGGTATTGATAAATCAATGAGATTTTTATTTTCACTGAATCTCCGTTTGGGTATTGGTTAGACTACAATTATACAATTAAGGTGTAGAAATGTTATGTTCTTTGTGTAACCTTTATTTAACTAGGCAAGTTAGTTAAGAACAAATTCGTATGCAAGCTGCACCGCAGTACGCGGCAACATTAAAGGACGAACCACTGTATATGTCAATGTAGCAAACCAACTAAAAGCAACTTTCTAAACAATGTTTAGGTTCCTTTCTAGCTTGTTACTGTAGCTAACCAGTTCAAATAATGACTATATCAGACTGACAACGTCTTAACTAATTTGTATTTATTATTACAGGAAAATAAACTCACAACAAGATCCTTATTTCAGAAGTTAATGGGAGCTAATACAGGAAAAAAGTATGGTTGTTAGTGTGACAAAATAAAAGCAGGGCATTCTACCAGAGAATTTTAGAATTTATGCACGTCTCATTGCTGTCGTAGTCAGGTAACCATGACAACGGACGCAGCGACTGGGTCAAAGTTTAGCTTTTTTCATCTATTTGCGACAAGGAAATTGACAGTCGCAGCGATGGGCTACAGACATTCCAACAGAGTATAAATTAAATTAAATGTCATTTTGACCCGTGTCACATGTCACATTCAATTGTATCTACAGACATGTCGAAAAATACAAACCAGTCTTTAGTGTCTGTGCAAAACCTGTTCCACCTGACCAACACGGTAACAAAAAATCCCCAATGCCTGATCCACAGGTTCATCCGAAAGACGGGTTAGTGGTTTTTTCCATTTATTGTAGCCTCTCTCTGTAATCAGACCGATCTGATAACAAAAAGATTAATAAAACCAATATGGTAGAAAGCTATTGGGGATTTAGTCATTCCACCTTAGTGTAGATGAAGGACGGTAGACGAGGAGAAGAAGCCAGGCTATTGAGATGTACCCAATGACGAGAGAGACGCTCAAATAGCTCCCCTTCCTCCCTGGAGTTACTGAAAACAGGAAGCAAAGCGTCCACCAATCCAAACGGACGAGGGGAGAATATGTCCTTCCCCTTTTCCCCTTATTTATTCCATCACAGTGTTGCTACTACATTAAAACACCCTTTGTAGCTCTAATACATATACGACGGCTAGGCCTGGGGGAGGGGGGTAGAAAGAGAGAGACTGTGAGAGAGAGGAGAGGGATAGACTAAGAGTGAGGAGAGGGAGAGACTAAGAAAGAGGAGAGGGATAGACTAAGAGTGAGGAGAGGGATAGACTAAGAGTGAGGAGAGGGAGAGACTAAGAAAGAGGAGAGGGAGAGACTAAGAGTGAGGAGAGGGATAGACTAAGAGTGAGGAGAGGGATAGACTAAGAGTGAGGAGAGGGAGAGCCTAAGAAAGAGGAGAGGGAGAGACTAAGAGTGAGGAGAGGGATAGACTAAGAGTGAGGAGGGAGAGAGACTAAGAAAGAGGAGAGGGAGAGACTAAGAAAGAGGAGAGGGAGAGACTAAGAGTGAGTGAGAGGGAGAGACTAAGAGTGAGTGAGTGGGAGAGAGTGAGTGAGTGTGTGAGAAAGAGAGAGAGAGAGAGAGAGAGAGAGAGAGAGAGAGAGAGAGAGAGAAGAGAGAGAGAGAGAGAGAGAGAGAGAAACTAGACAAGACAAGGACTAAATATATTTGTTTTCCTAAGTACAAAATTAGTATTGACGCAGGAACAGCCCCCTTTCCCCTAACCAGGAGAGCAAACCCAGCCATGTTGAAAATTAATTACTCAAGATTGTGGGAGATGGGGTAGGGGATGGTGTGTGTGTGGCAAAAGGGTGCCTGGAGCTCATTACACCCATGGGGCACCATCACTCATCACGGCTCGAGTGGAGCACACAGGGCAGCAAAGCCTTCAAACGCAAACCATGGCTACTCTACTATCCGGTTACTGTGTGTGTGTGTGTGTGTGTGTGTGTGTGTGTGTGTGTGTGTGTGTGTGTGTGTGTGTGTGTGTGTGTGTGTGTGTGTGTGTGTGTGTGTGTGTGTGTGTGTGTGTGTGTGTGTGTGTGTGTGTGTGTGTGTGTGTGTGTGTGTGTGTGTGTGTGTGTGTGTGTGTGTCACGTCCATCAACCATACAATTACTCACCTTGAATGATCTACAAGGTGCCTCTCTCTATACAGCCCGCATTCCATCACAAAATCGTACCTCTCTCTGTACAGCCCCATCACCACCTCTTACCTCTCTCTCTACAGCCCCATCACCTTCTCTTACCTCTCTATGCAGCCCCATCACCCCTCTCACCTCTCTATGCAGCCCCATCACTCCCTCTTACCTCTCTCTATACAGCCCCATCACCCCCTCTTACCTCTCTCTACTGCCCCATCACCTCCTCTTACCTCTCTATGCAGCCCCATCTCCTCCTCTTACCTCTCTCTACTGCCCCATCACCTCCTCTTACCTCTCTATGCAGCCCCATCACCCCCTCTTACCTCTCTCTATACAGCCCCATCACCCCCTCTTACCTCTCTCTATACAGCCCCATCACCCCCTTTTACCTCTCTCTATACAGCCCCATCACCACCTCTTACCTCTCTCTATACAGCCCCATCACCGCCTCTTACCTCTCTCTATACAGCCCCATCACCCCCTTTTACCTCTCTCTATACAGCCCCATCACCCCCTCTTACCTCTCTCTATACAGCCCCATCACCACCTCTTACAGCTCTCTCTCTACAGCCCCATC
The DNA here is from genome assembly GCF_021184085.1 of Oncorhynchus gorbuscha. Classification (NCBI taxonomy): domain Eukaryota; kingdom Metazoa; phylum Chordata; class Actinopteri; order Salmoniformes; family Salmonidae; genus Oncorhynchus; species Oncorhynchus gorbuscha. The sequence continues at coordinate 82,074,771 of NC_060185.1, forward strand.
ACCTTCTCTTACCTCTCTATGCAGCCCCATCACCCCTCTCACCTCTCTATGCAGCCCCATCACTCCCTCTTACCTCTCTCTATACAGCCCCATCACCCCCTCTTACCTCTCTCTACTGCCCCATCACCCCTCTTACCTCTCTCTATACAGCCCCATCACCCCCTCTTACCTCTCTCTACTGCCCCATCACCCCCTCTTACCTCTCTATACAGCCCCATCACCCCCTCTTACCTCTCTCTACAGCCCCATCACCTCCTCTTACCTCTCTCTACTGCCCCATCACCTCCTCTTACCTCTCTATGCATTCCCATCACCCCCTCTTACCTCTCTCTATACAGCCCCATCACCCCCTCTTACCTCTCTCTATACAGCCCCATCACCCCCTCTTACCTCTCTCTATACAGCCCCATCACCCCCTCTTACCTCTCTCTATACAGCCCCATCACCCCCTCTTACCTCTCTCTATACAGCCCCATCACCCCCTCTTACCTCTCTCTATGCATTCCCATCACCCCTCTTACCTCTCTCTATACAGCCCCATCACCCCCCCATCTTACCTCTCTCTATACAGCCCCATCACCCCCTCTTACCTCTCTCTCTACTGCCCCATCACCCCCTCTTACCTCTCTGTACAGCCCCATCACCCCTCTTACCTCTCTCTATACAGCCCCATCACCCCCTCTTACCTCTCTCTACAGCCCCATCACCTCCTCTTACCTCTCTATGCAGCCCCATCACCCCCTCTTACCTCTCTATCCAGCCCCATCAGCCCCTCTTACCTCTTTCTACTGCCCCATCACCCCCTCTTACCTCTCTATCCAGCCCCATCAGCCCCTCTTACCTCTCTCTCTACAGCCCCATCACTTTCTCTTACCTCTCTATGCAGCCCCATCACCCCTCTCAACTCTCTATGCAGCCCCATCACCCCCTCTTACCTCTCTCTATACAGCCCCATCACCCCCTCTTACCTCTCTCTACTGCCCCATCACCCCCTCTTACCTCTCTATCCAGCCCCATCACCCCCTCTTACCTCTCTCTACAGCCCCATCACCCCCTCTTACCTCTCTATACAGCCCCATCACCCCCTCTTACCTCTCTATACAGCCCCATCACCCTCTCTTACCTCTCTATACAGCCCCATCATCCTCTCTTACCTCTCTATACAGCCCCATCACCCCCTCTTACCTCTCTATACAGCCCCATCACCTCCTCTTACCTCTCTCCACAGCCCCATCACCTCCTCTTACCCCTCTCCACAGCCCCATCACCCCCTCAAACCTCTCTCTATACAGCCCCATCACTCCCTCTTACCTCTCACTATACAGACCTCAACCCATCACCACCCCTTAAGGGTCAGAGTTAAAAGATCATTATATCTTGGCTGATTTACAGCTCACCTCACGACCATGCTTACACGCACCCATAACTGTTAGCGTTATTCTTATTTTTATTGCGAAGGGAATGAAGGGGAACTCATTCAATTAGGGGCTGTTTTGGAAGAGTACCCAGGGGTTAGGCTACCCTGGCAACAACGCTAGCAGAGATGTGAAGTGAATCCCTCAGGTAACTAAGCCAGACACACGGCCTTAAAAAAATATTTTCCTCTGCTGTTAACTTTAAGACCAAAACAACGGTGCTGCTCGCTATGCAAAGCTCTCATGCATCTTAATTTGAAGGCGTGTCTAGCTATATAAAATACAGTATGTGTGAACGTGTAGATGAATGTTAATCCTTTCAAAACACCTTTCGCATATGATAAGACTGTCACGATCGTCATAAGGATCGGACCAAGGCGCAGCGTGGTATGTGTACACTCTCTGTTTAATGATGAAACAAAAACAACAAATACCCATACAAACCGTGACGCTATACAAACTAGTGCTGACAGGCAACTAAACATAGACAAGATCCCACCAACACAAAGGGGAAATGTCTGCCTAAATATGATCCCCAGTCAGAGACAATAATAAACTGTCTTTGATTGGGATCCATATCAGGCCAACATAGACATACAAAAACCCTAGATGACAAAAACCCTAGACATACAACAACTAGAGTACCCACCCTAGTCACACCCTGACCTAACCAAAATATATAGAAAAACAGAGAATCTAAGGTCAAGGCGTGACAAAGACGCAGCGTCTACAGATAAGAATTAGCATCAGCACAACTCACTTTTGTTGGTGCATGCCAATCAGACTCCTTCTTGGAGCTTCAGCTAAGACAGCTTTCTAAAGGCCATATATTCCAGGTTTTGCAACTGTTTATCTGGTGGCCAATTGACTCTCCTTCAAAATAGCAGCCATTTTATAGGCCATTATGTTGCTAAAGTAATCCCTTAGAACACTGACTGGCAGACTTGGGCAGATAAAGTAGTCACACACAGCAACCCCCTCATTTTATATCTTCACACCCACTATCTTTTCAGTCTAGGTCTTTTGCAAGATGCTCCAGAGTCCATTGTGAATTTTCTGGTGTGAAAACAGTGAAACTGTGTTTCATTTACAAAAGCCCCCCCCCCCCCTCCCTGCCCCCATTGGATCGATGAGGAGCCTAAATATAGATGCAGGATGACAAAGCAAGCATCTATGGCAAATACCAGACGTTGGGTCCCGCTCCGCTCGGATAATGGATGGCCTTCCTGCCCGGTCAACGTTGACGGTCAGTGGGCCCTACTGCCTATGGCCCTCCCATCGCTCTGGAAGTGACATATGCTCGGCCGCACGGGAGGCTATCGACAGAGGCTAGCGGCGTCACAGGTGCCGGAGCCATCCGCCCACAGAGTCATTCCTCTCCCGGGTTATCGGCTGTGTCATATCTTCACCGTTAACGTCAAAGCCACTATGTTTGGCATGTGTGCAAATGCACAGCATTGCTGATCTCGAAGCCGCCATGCTATAGCCTTGATCATAGGGAGTGAACGTTGCACACCATTAACCAATGTTTTCTTGGTTTGCTGAGGCAACATGTTTAAGCACTTCTAGCCAGGCACTCAGACATGTAGAGATGGTGTTTGTTCATTAACGCACAAGCACACATACATCTATCGCAGTCTCATCCTGCCTTCATAACGATTTACTTAAATCACAGAGATGGCTAATTAAGTACAGGACAGAGGAATAATGGTAGGATAGAATCGCCACACATGACAACGCTTATACTCCATTCTCCAGCAGTTTGCTACACCCGCAATAACATCTGCTAAACATGTGTTTGCGACCAATAAAATGTGATTTTATTTAATATGCTTATAGGTAGGGGTGGGAATTGCCAGGGAAGTCACGATACGATATTAAAATGATATTTAGGTGCTGATACGATTCTATCTGTATTGAATTCGATACTGTGATTTTATTGCGATTTGATAAACATATTGCTCACCATAGGGACAAGAGAGCTTGAGAAAGGCATGAGAAAAGGAGTTTTGATCAGTCATGGAAATGAAAGTGCAGAGAACTAATTGGCTACATATTTAAAAAGATGGTGGACAAGCTATGAAAGGAAAAATACTGTAGGTACTGGTCCAGGTACAGCCAAGTAGAGCAAAACATAATAGTGTGACTGTCAAAACGAAACAATATATCATCCAAAATATTATTCCGATATGTAACAGTATAGACATTTTATCCCCCCCCAAGGGTCCTAAACACAGAGGTGCACACCATAATTGACCCTTTGGCAGAGCACTCAGAGACCAGGACAGCATCCGTTATGCTAATGGACCTCTCCTACAAGGGGATCCATGAAAGGGAAAAAGAGATAGAAAGAAGAAACGAGGGGTGGAAGAGGAGGGGTGGAAGAGGAGGGGTGGAAGAGGAGGGGTGGAGTGGACTGTAAAATGCCTGCCTCTCATCTTCTCCTCCCTTTCCCCTGTCTTCTTCCTTTTCTTCTCTGAGGTGGCCATCTCCAACGAGACGGTGTTCTAACAAGATGCAAATGACAGCCACTCCAAGTGAAGAGAGGGAGAGAGGGAGAGAACGGAGGGCTGTGGACATAGAGAAGAGGAGGAGAAAGAGAGGGGGAGAGGGAGGTAGAGAGGAAGGGAGAGAGAGACATTCACTGGGTATTTACTCTCCATTTCAGAGGTCTGAGAGGCAAATGGGACTAGCCACAAAAGCCAGCCATTTGGATAGAGGGGGAAGGCCAGCGCTTAGATCGTAGGCAGACCAAAGCTCCAAAAACAAACAGATGGGGGGGGGTTAGCTACATCTGCAGTAGCTACATCCAGTTTAGGACCTGCAAATGAATGATATGCATCCGTTGTTTCTTGAAGAATATAAAACATATATATGTCTCAAGAGCTTAGTTCAACTGTTGTAACCCATCAGAATCCACAGCATAAGTTTGACTTGGTTTGCAAACATCAGAGAAAAACAATGTAAACAAACACTGAATAGCTTCAAAACATTGTTAAAACTATCATTCTACTATCATATCACGGATGGTCATTTGAGTGGTTACATTTGTCCTACCCCATCCCTCAGCTTTTTAGCAGTGGCGGGGAGTGGGGTTCATTATTAGTTCAACTGCTGATTGTCGCTTTAAGCAAAATGTCCATTACAGTTCCTAGGCATCTGTGTAGAACAGGCTTATTTTTGCATTTCCCGTCAGTGGTGTAAAACACATAAATAAAAAATACTTGAAGTACTACTTAAGTAGTTTGTAGCGGTATCTGAACACTACTTGACTATTTATATTTTTGGACAACATTTACCTTGCTACATTCCTAAAGAAAATCATGTACTTTTTCCCTGACACTCTAAAGTATTTGTTACATCTTGAATGCTTAGCAGGACAGGAAATGTCCAATTCAAACACTTCTCAAGAGAACTTCCCTGGTCATCCCTTACTGCCTCTTACCTGGCAGACTCTCAGACGCTTAGTTGGTTTGTGTTGGAGTGTTCCCCTAGCTATCAGTCAATAAATAAAATACAAGAAAGGGTGCCATTTTGTTTGTTTAATGTAAGGAATTTGAAATTATTTATACTTTTGATACTTAAATATGTTTAAAACCAAATACTTTTACTCAAGTAGTATTTTACTGGGGGAATTTTACTTGGAGTCCTTTTCTGTTATGCTATCTTTACTTTTGCTCAAGTATGACAATTGGGTACTTTTTCCACCACTGTTTATAGTTTGGATTCATTTTCTTAGGTACACTGTATGTGTGTGTTCGAGTCAATTTGCTTGTATTTGTTCTCGTCAAACCAGTTACAATACCCCCGGTACGTGGATAGACATTCAATCACCACACTAGTGAGTGAGTATCAGTATGGATGACTGGGAGCCCTCACGCCCTGACACCAAAGACACACACCCTAGAATACAAATCTCCCAGTAGCCGCACTCGTTTGCTCATGCTCTTTCACCCCCCAAAAATAAATAAATAAAAACTCAGAGAGTGAATGGGGAAACCCATTAATTGTCTCCCGTGCCTTGCATCTCATTGGAGTTTTGGACCTCCCAAAGTCCATTACAGACACAGAGAGGCATAATTAAAAGTGAACAGACTGAGAGAGAACTCTGGTTTCTTGTCATACAGGGCCCATACATGTGGTAATACCCGTAGGTCACTGGGCTAGTACACCAGCGCTTTCTAGCACACCTATTTCAAACTATACTGTGTGTGTGTGTGTGTGTGTGTGTGTGTGTGTGTGTGTGTGTGTGTGTGTGTGTGTGTGTGTGTGTGTGTGTGTGTGTGTGTGTGTGTGTGTGTGTGTGTGTGTGTGTGTGTGTGTGTGTGTGTGTGTGTGTGTGTGTGCCCCTCTGGCTGTTTGAACGCTAGGCTCAGTAGCATATCCACAGCAGCTAATTAAAAACAGACTCTGACCAGGCAATCTCAAGTAGACCCCAAATCAGTCAAGATCAGACAGACTGACTGAGCAAACAGCCAAGAAAAGACGAAACACTTGAAAATAAGGAGAGGGGGAGAAAAGAGAGAAGAGAAAAAGTCAGTTAGTGAAAAGGCAAAGAGTAAGGCCAAATTAGTCAGAGAGAGAGTGCAAAATGAGAGAAAAAGAGAGACTATTTTATGATCAGAAATACAATGGGATATATATAAAGAACCATAAAGTACACCAGCTTCAAACAGCTGAAATTACATTTTTGGCTAAGAAAAATAAATTTCACAGCAATTTAGATAGTACAATGATTCTCTACACAATGACTGCCAACTATTCAAATTTTAGCAACTAGGAAATGGCGGCACAGTTTCTGCATAGAGCGTCTTTAATAGCCCGGCCGTTTCTTTGCTGAAATCACTGAACACAACAGGCGCTTAGAGAGCTTCTTCTATTTGAGCCAGGAATCTATTTCCTTAATAAACACAGCTTTTACTCATATATGCATATATGCATGTATGCATGTATGCATGTCTGCATGTATGTATGTATGTATGTATGTATGTATGTATGTATGTATGTATGTATGTATGTATGTATGTATGTATGTATGTATGTATGTATGTATGTATGTATGTATGTATGTATGTATGTATGTATGTATGTATGTATGTATGTATGTATGTATGTATGTATGTATGTATGTATGTATGTATGTATGTATGTATGTATGCACATATACACACACACACACACACACACACACACACACACACACACACACACACACACACACACACACACACACACACACACACACACACACACACACACACACACACACACACACACACACTACCAGTCAAACGTTTGGACACACCTACTCATTCAAGGGTTATTCTTAATTTTTTACTATTTTCTACATTGTAGAATAATAGTGAAGACATCAAAATGACGAAATAACACATATGGAATCAGGTAGTAAGCAAAAAAGGGTTTAACAAATCAATATAGATTTTAGATTCTTCAAAGTAGCAACCTGTTGCCTTGACAGTTTGCACACATTTGGCATTTTCTCAACCAGCTTCCCCGGGCAACAACAACTGCCCGAGTTACACCAGGAATGCGCAATCCCTCCATCAGTGCTCAGACTGTCCGCAATAGGCTGAGAGAGGCTGGACTGAGGGCTCTTATCTCACAGCAAGAACTGGAAAATCTGTTGCAGTCAATGAGGAGGAGATGCACTGCAGTACTTAATGCAGCTGGTGGCCACACCGGATACTGACTGCTACTTTTGATTTTGACCCCCCTTTGTTCAGGGACACATTATTCCATTTCTGTTAGTCACATGTCTGTGGAACTTGTTCAGTTTATGTCTCAGTTGTTGAATCTTGATATGTTCATACAAATATGTACACATGTTAAGTTTGCTAAAAAATAAACAGTTGACAGTGAGGACGTTTCATTTTTTGCTGAGTTTATATACCTTTTACTATTATTTCCTTAATGCACACAGCTTTTGCTCACATGCATAGTTAATTATTTAATTCCAGCATTCACTACTAGCATTTTAATAAATTCCTTCCTTTCCTGCACTAATGTTTTATCATTTACACACTGGCATGGTTTTTGTCTTCGTATGCCTCTATAAAAAAATTACAAAACACTTGTCCTTGACAGAATAATTATTCTCCTCTTTGACTGTGCATTTGTCAGTTACTACTTTCGCTGCTAGAGGGCGATCAGAAAATGCTACAGGTCTGTAATCCCGAAGTTGACTGTTTTTGTGCTTGAAAGTTAGTGAGTAGTTCTCAGCTGTTAGCAGCCAATGCTAGCAGTTTCTTACTGGCAATAAAAACGGATGATTGACATATTTTTGTTGTTGTCATTACTGAATTATTTAATGTAACAAACAAACAAAACATTAAACCTCGTACAAATTCATGGTAATCTCAAACAATTCATTTAGACCCAGTGTTTATTTGAAACAGCTGTTAAATTTGCTGAAATGTGTGCAATTGCCTGGCTATTAAAAGGGACGTGCAGCTTGCTACATGAGACTTGCCAGTATTGCGAGAAGAAAAAAAAAATTCATAGTTTTTTTGGTTTTAATTTAAGGTTAGGATTAGGCATAAGGTCGGCAGTGTGGTTAAGTGTAGGTTAAAAATAAAATTTTAAGGAGAGAAATTGTAGGGATAGGTGGGTTTATGACTTTGTGGCTGTGGTAACTAGTGATCAAGCACAACTCCGATATAAAGTGTTTTCTCAAAGTCTCAAAGTGCCGGGGCGTCACTTGACAAACATATATCAGTACACACGTAACAACCTAATCATAATAAAACTATCATTTGATCAAGTAAGCCACAAGTAGCAAATAAGCCATACCATTTTTGTTAATTAATTGTAACACTCTCATTGACATACAAAACTCTTCACTTACTGAGCTGCAAAAAAAAAAAAATGAACAAAATGACACCTGCTGGATAAGACAGATTTTGGGCCCAATTATCCTTCTCGCTTTGCCTCTTCCTCTGTCTGTTGCCACCAGCAGGGCCAGGGCAGCACCTTTGACCTTTTGGATGGCCGAATCATTTCCCCCCACCTCGTTAGCTGGAGTCTCACAGGAGTGTTAGACAAGGAGGAGGGTAAAACTTTAGAAACTGCTCAGTATAACTGTGGGGTGGTATGGAATGTCTAGCAAGGATTTACTCAACATTCACAAGAAGTCTGCTCGTGACAATGATAAAGTTATCTGATTTTGAATCAAACTCAATTGAGCCAAATAGCCTACTGTACAAATTAGGCTTCCATTTCCCAAGGTTTTTGTGATGCGGGTTGGCTTCAGACAAGCTTTACCACACAATATATATAATTTAAAGAGGTTTTTACGACTGACTCCACACAGTCAGCTAAATGAGGTTGTTACCGTTATATTCCCTCTCACAGCTCGGTGCCTACTGAGGCCATTTGGGCTGCTTTGTGGATGGTTTAAGTTAGCTAATGTAATTAAGAGTGAAATGACGTCTGGAACAGTTCTCGTTGGATTTTAATGACCGTTCCATCATTACCGTGCCTCGACCGCAGTGGAGCAGTGATGCAGATTAACACACACACAGGCTACATACACAGAGGACACACACGCGTGTGCACACACACACAAAGATACAGGGCTCTTCCTCCTGCAACTACCTAAACAGATTGGGCTAATTAATTCATTTGTGGGGTTCAAGTTCCAATTTCATCTGTATAAATTGGATAATTAACATCAAGCGTTCTGGGGGACCCGGCGCTCGTTTTGGTGGAACCCCCGTTTAAACCCCCCTCACCCCCCTTACTTTAACTTGACTTTGGTAATTAACACAGCACGTCTGGGATTAAAGCAATTGCAATCAAGCTCCGCCTACTGCATTTCCAAGGCCGGTAATCGAGTTGTGAGCAATTGGACATAAGTTTGAGTGACAGCTCACTGGTCCACACACACCTCCAGAACACATTTCCTTTTTATGTGTTTATGTTAGGGTGTGTGTGTGGGATATGGGGTGTAAGTGAACAGACCAATGGGAAGTCAACTTACACAGAGGACGGTTAGTGTTTGATTTGTGTGCCTAAGACTGACCACCCCTCACCCACCGTCTGAAAACAGTGACCACCCCTCACCCACCGTCTGAAAACAGTGACCACCCCTCACCCACCGTCTGAAAACAGTGACAACTTCTCACCCACCGTCTGAAAACAGTGACCACCCCTCACCCACTGTCTGAAAACAGTGACAACTCCTCACCCACCGTCTGAAAACAGTGACCACCCCTCACCCACCGTCTGAAAACAGTGACAACTCCTCACCCACCGTCTGAAAACAGTGACAACTCCTCACCCACCCACCGTCTGAAAACAGTGACCACCCCTCACCCACCCTCTGAAAACAGTGACAACTCCTCACCCACCGTCTGAAAACAGTGACCACCCCTCACCCACCCTCTGAAAACAGTGACAACTCCTCACCCACCGTCTGAAAACAGTGACCACCCCTCACCCACCGTCTGAAAACAGTGACAACTCCTCACCCACCGTCTGAAAACAGTGACAACTCCTCACCCACCGTCTGAAAACAGTGACAACTCCTCACCCACCGTCTGAAAACAGTGACAACTCCTCACCCACCGTCTGAAAACAGTGACAACTCCTCACCCACCGTCTGAAAACAGTGACAACTCCTCACCCACCGTCTGAAAACAGTGACAACTCCTCACCCACCGTCTGAAAACAGTGACAACTCCTCACCCACCGTCTGAAAACAGTGACAACTCCTCACCCACCGTCTGAAAACAGTGACCACTCATCACCCACCGTCTGAAAACAGTGACCACTCCTCACCCACCGTCTGAAAACAGTGACCACTCCTCACCCACCGTCTGAAAACAGTGACAACTCCTCACCCACCGTCTGAAAACAGTGACAACTCCTCACCCACCCACCGTCTGAAAACAGTGACCGAAGCACATCAGAACTGCAATCTATGTCCCTACTGAAAGAAAGCATTCACCAACCTTATCACCATGTTGTTTGGGACTAAAGGAGATAGTGGGGGAAGGAGGGAGAGGTGGAGAAAAGAGGGAGAGGTGAAGAAAGGAGGGAGAGGTGAAGAAAGGAGGGAGAGGTGGACAAAGGAGGGAGAGGTGGAGAAAGGAGGGAGAGGTGGAGAAAGGAGGGAGAGGTGGAGAAAGGAGGGAGAGGTGGAGACAGTCCAGACACTGGCCAGTACAGAGGCTTCATTAGGGTCTGAATGAGCTCCAGATGCCCTGCTCTGACAGGTAACCAGCTTGTTACCTATGATGACAGGGGGGCAACAGGGGTCAGCCAGGTCAAAGAGCATGGATGGCAACTTCCTGTCAATTAGGATCTGGGAGGAGCGTCATCAATCAATACACTGCTCGCCTTGGCCTGGCTGGTCTAGCTGTAATGACCCAGTCTCCAGCATATCTTCAGAATCGGCATGGGTTCGAATCCAGCCTACTGCCCATTGACACAATCTCTCTCTCTCAACATATACTGTATATATATATATCTATCTAGTGCCCACACCATCACACCTCCGCCTCCATGCTTCACGGTGGGAGCCACGCGTAGGGATATTATCCGTTCACCTAGACTGCATCTCAGAAAGACTTGACGGTTGGAACCAAAAATCTCACATTTTTACTCATCAGACCAAAAGACAGATTTCCACTGGTCTAATGATCATTACTCGTGTCTCTTCTTCTTATTGGTGTCCTTTAGTAATGTTTTCTTTGCACCCCCCCATTGCTGAACATTGCTGAGGGGACTTGCTTCCATTTAGCCACAAGAGCATTAGTGAGGTCGGGCTCTGATGTTTGGCGATTAGGCCTGGCTTGCAGTCAGCATTCCAATTGATCCCAAAGTCGTTTGATGGTGTTGAGGTCAGGGCTCTGTCTAGGCCAGTCAAGTTTGTCCACACCAATCTCAATAAACCATTGTTGTATGGACCTTGCTTTGTGCACAAAAAGAAAGGGCTCTCCCCAAACTGTTGTAAAGCACAAATATTGGAAGCACAAAATAATCTAGAATGTCATTGTATGCTGTAGCGTTAATATTTCCCTTCACTGGAACTAAAGGGCCTAGCCCGAAACACAAAAAACAGACCCAGACCACTATCCTCCATCCAACTTTACAGTAGGCACTATGCATTCAGGCAGGTAGCACTCTCCTGGCATCTGCTAAACTCAGATTTGTCCGTCTGACTGCCAGATGGTGAAGTGTGTTTCATCACTCCAGAGAACGAGTTTCCACTGCTCAAAAGTCCAATGGCGGCAAGCTTTACACCACTCCAGCCCGTCGCCTGGCATTGCGCATGGGGTTCTCAGGCTTGTGTGCGGCTGCTTGGCCATGAAAACGCATTTCATGAAGCTCCCAATTAACAGTTCTTGTGCTGAGTGTTGCAACCGAGGACAACCAAGGTCATTTTCAGTCTACAATAAGAGCACTTACAGTTGAGCGGGGCAGCTCTAACAGAGCAGAAATTTGACAAACTGACTTTTTGGAAAGGTGGTATCCTATGATGGTGCCAGTGTTGAAAGTCACTGAGCTCTTCAGTAAGGCCATTCTACTGCCACTGTTAATCTATGGCTGTGTACTCAATTGTATACACCTGTCAGTAATGACTGTGGCTGAAATTGCCAAATCCACTAAATTGTAGTGGTGTCCCATTGCAGCCTGAAAATATCCTGCTAAAAATACATATCCGATAAATCACATTGGCTACACATGGTCTGTCTGCAACAAACTTTAAACATTGTATCAACTATTAACTTGGGTCCAGCTGAAGCTTGCCCTAGCATCTTGCAAGATTGTATAAAATATTCTGGCACTCAGAGTTTCCGCACCAGTGAGCTACGGACAGACAGCTGTAGGCTATTTGCACAAGGGATGAGCCGGCACCACAAATCTTCTACCGCTTGAGCTCCCGTTCCTCTTATAGAATATTAGCTCAAGAATAGAAAAATAAACAGTACCAGCACCCAAAATGTGTACCGGAAGCTATTTCAGTCCAAGTCAAGCACTGATAAGAAGCCCATTTTATGATGTTTCCACTGGATCAGAGCATGACATGTTTCCCTTTCACACTGAGTGGTTATCGAAAGGGAGAGAGCTGGAAAGATTTGTACAAATACAATAGTTCCTCATTGTATTCTCAATGGAAATACAGACTTCGTTTGCTTGCTGTTTGAGAAGCTCCACAGGTGATTAGTGGTGGTGCATTAAGCCAATCAGAACTACTATCAGAACCCCAAATTGGCACATTTATAGCCTACATTTGTGCGCAGGCCAGGTAGCCTATAGGCCTACTTCTACACGTGTGCTTCCTTACTCAACATTAACATGAGCGCTCTGAACAAAAGACAATGACTAAATTGACATAACCCGTAAATGGAATTAAATAAACCAAAAATTGTTTCTCAGAATGTAGCAAACAATGTGTCCACTCCGACAATGAGAACAGGAAGACTGGAATAATATTGAATGCATTCAAATCAATGACCGTAACCACAGTAACAAACATTGTAGATTAGAAATGATAGGAAATAACATTAAATGCGCTACTGGTGATATGTAATCGGGGATTTATATACACTAACAATAAAACGCAAACAATTAAGTTATGAAACAATGAATGTACACAAATTGGCAGGAGAGAGCGCATTCTGGAGAGAAGTACATCTGGGCCATGGTCAATCCCATGTCTGCATTGGCATGCAGCATTTATGGTGACACGGCCTCAGCAGAAGTCAGGGCATTCATACTTCATGTGCTTCACTGAGCAGTTCAGTGCTGTTTTCAAGGAAGTGAGCTTGTGTTTATACAGGATGTAGCGCCGCCACCTACTGTCAACCAATCATGCCAATGCAGGGCTATACAGGGCCTGCGCATGGCGATGCGGTACAGAGTTCGATTGGGCCTCTGCATTACACCCTCCATATGGAGGACAAGACCACATTTTTGAATCAAGCTTAAATTGGCTTTCAGTCTAGGCCTATGCAATGGATTGGTTCACTGAGAAAAAAAAGCTTGACTAAAACAATCTCGGTTGCCCAACAGCTTAACGACCGAACAATCGCCCAGTGGACTAATTGGGGTCATTCCAAACTGCAATATATCTCTGTATATACTGCAGTATATCTCTATATACACTGCATTAGGAAATATCCTACACGGACTACACTACAACAGCACCTTAGTACTTCAATTGCAAATTGCCATCTCTCATACAAAGCAACAGGCAATATCATACAAGACATAGACAACCTAGCTTACACATACTGTAACTCATGCAATTCATAGATTTAGTCCATGTATCATGAATACACAAAGCAAGGCCATTCACTAAGAACATCACATACAGAATATGATAGCAGAGAGGAAGAGGCAGAGGCAGAGGGAGTCAATGTTCCAAGCAGTTAAAACGGATGACAAAAATGACTCAATCATATGGAGAACGCCAATAACAGATCCCACTGGCCCCCTTACAGCAGAGAGAAAGGGAGGGCAAAGTGGAATGGGGCTCAAGAAGAGGCAGGAGATGGAAGTAAAGCCACACACGTCTGAGGGATGGAGAGAGATGGAAGGCCACACACACACACACACACACACACACGTCTGCCAATCTTCAGAGGGGAGGGTGCGGTAGGGGAGTAGGCGAGACGGAAGAGAGGGATGAGGAGGAGGAGGAAGACAGTGAGGAGGAAGACAGTGAGGTGTTTACAGGCCTACCAAGGCCCAGTCAGCCAACATCAATCACTCTAGGAGCGGGCGATAAATCACACCTCTTTCAAAGTTTCAAAGGAGAGACCCAGGGGAGAGGAGAGAATAGTGTGTCTGCATTAGCTAACACACACACCATGCACTGACAGAGGAATGAAGGAATGTTTAGGGTGGGTAGGGCAGGGACTGTGTGTGTGAGTATAAAATATGCATTCTATAGAACTAGTTATTAGGCTCTTCAAAAACATCTGAATGGACTACAACCTTGAACACACACACATACACACCCATTCTCACACTAAGGCAAGCTGGATATGACCTTGTTTGCATATGCCCACTTAACCTGAAGTCCAATTTTAGGCCAAGGTCCAACAGAAAGTTGAATTCCTTCAAAGGAATATAGTATAAGTTCAAAGAGACGTGCAGTTGAAAACATCTACAAAGAAAATTATAAAAAGTCATGTTCAGAGTTACACTGGTAAAAAACAAAGCAAGCGAGCGAGAGCAAGAGAGCGAGATGGTCACGGCTGAGGAAAAACTGGGGATTATATACATTTGTCACTGTCAGCTCTGCTTGCCTCTCCCTCATAACTACAGAGAGGAGGCTACTCTGTTCCCACGTCTCTCCTCTTTCTCTTCTGCCTATCACCTCCTCTCCCTTCTACAGACACCACCCCTCCCCCTGTCCCTCCTCCTTCTCTTCTGCCTATCACCTCCTCTCCCTTCTACAGACACCACCCCTCCCCCTCCCCCTCCTCCTTCTCTTCTGCCTATCACCTTGTCTCCCTTCTACAGACACCACCCCTCCCCTCCCCCTCCTCTTCTGCCTATCACCTCCTCTCCCTTCTACAGACACCACCCCTCCCCCTGTCCCTCCTCCTTCTCTTCTGCCTATCACCTCGTCTCCCTTCTACAGACACCACCCCTCCCCCTCCCCCTCCCCCTCCCCCTTCTCTTCTGCCTATCACCTCCTCTCCCTTCTACAGACACCACCCCTCCCCCTGTCCCTCCTCCTTCTCTTCTGCCTATCACCTCCTCTCCCTTCTACAGAGACACCACCCCTCCCCCTGTCCCTCCTCCTTCTCTTCTGCCTATCACCTCCTCTCCCTTCTACAGACACCACCCCTCCCCCTGTCCCTCCTCCTTCTCTTCTGCCTATCACCTCCTCTCCCTTCTACAGACACCACCCCTCCCCCTGTCCCTCCTCCTTCTCTTCTGCCTATCACCTCCTTTCCCTTCTACAGACACCACCCCTCCCCCTGTCCCTCCTCCTTCCACTGTAAACCTTTTCTCTTCTCTTCTCTTTCTACAGCCTAATTTTCTTTCCTTTCTGCTTGACCTTACCGTTCTCCTTCATCTTTCTACTTGGTCTCTCTGTAGTGATGCATATTCATGGCTTATTGGCTTTCATGTCATGCTCTTAATCTCAAATGTTCTATCGTTCTTTCTGTCTTCTTTCCATCATCATTTTTCCTCCCTAGCCACTCTCCCCTCCTTTTCTCCCCTCCCTTTTAACTATTCTTTCTCATCTCCCATCTCTTCTCTACTCCTCTCCAGCCCCTCCTCCACTCTCTCCTCCTCTCTCCTATCAATTCAATTCAAGGGCATTATTGGCATGGGAAACAAAGCAAAAAACAAAAATGAACAGTAACATTACTCACAAAAGTTAAAAAAAATACATTTCAAATGTCATATTATGTGCAATATTTACCACAAATGTAAATATGTGTTGTATTTACAATGGTGTTTGTTCTTCACTGGTTGCCCTTTTCTTGTGGCAACAGGTCACAAATCTTGCTCCTGTGATGGCATCCAGTAGATGAATTTATCAAAATTGGGTTTGTTTAGGAATTATATGTGGATCTTTGTAATTTTGGGGGACATATGTGACTCTAACATGGTCATATAATTGTCAGGAGGTTAGGAAGTGCAGCTCAGTTTCCACCTAATTTTGTGGGCAGTCTGCACATAGCCTCTCTTCTCTTGAGAGCCAGGTCTGTCTATGGCGGCCCGTGCTCAAAAGCAAGGCTATGTTCACGGAGTCTGTACATAGACAAAGTGTTCCTTAAATATGGGTCAGTCACAGTGTACTCTCTGTTTAGGACCAAATAGCATTCCAGTTTGCTCAGTTTTTTGTTAACTCTTTCCAATGTGTCAGGTAATTATCTTTTTGTTTTCTCATGATTTGGTTGGGTCTAATTGTGTTGCTGCCCTGGGGCTCTGTGGGGTCTGTTTGTGAGCATATCCCCAGGACCAGTTTGCTTAGGGAGTTCTTCTTCAGGTTCACCTCTCTGTAGGTGATGGCTTTGTTATGGAAGGTTTGGGAATCGCTTCCGTTTAGGTGGTCGTAGAATTTAACTGCTCTTTTCTGGATTTTGATAATTAGCGGGTATCGGCCTAATTCTGCTCTGCATGAATTATTTGGTGTTCTGCGTTGTACACGGAGGATCTTTCTTGCAAAGTACACAGAGGATATTTTTCCACGCCCCAGACCTCACAAACAAAATGGGGCAATGGGTTCTATAACTGATTCAATTATTTTTTGCCAGATCTAAATTGGAATGTTGAATTTTATGTTCCTTTTGATTACCTTCTTGCCTTGTCTCTCAGATCGTTCACAGCTTTGTGGAAGTTACCTGTGGAGCTGATGTTTAGGCAACGGTATGTATTGTTTTTTGTGTGCTAGATGGAATTTTTATTTGTGGTCCTGGCAACTGGACCTTTTTTGGAACACAGTCATTTTTGTCTTACTGAGATTTACTTTCAAGGGCCAGGTCTGACAGCATCTCTGCAGAAACTCTAAGTGCTGCTGTATGCCCCCCTTGGTTGGGGACAGAAGCACCAGATCATCAGCAAACAGTAGACATTTGACTTCAGGTTCTAGTAGGGTGAGGCCGTGTGATGCAGACTGTTCTAGTGCCCTCGCCAATTTGTTGATATACAGTTGAAGTCAGAAGTTAACATCCACTTAGTTTAAAGACAATTAAAACTCATTTTTAAACCACTCCAAATAATTTTTCCAGCAATTGTTTGCAGATTTTACACTTGTAATTCATTGTATCACAATTCCAGTTGATCAGAAGTTTACATACACTAAGTTTACTGTGCCTGTAAACAGGTTGGAAAATTCCAGAAAATGATGTCATGGCTTTAGAAGCCTCTGATAGGCTAGTTGACATAATTTGAGTCAATTGGAGGTGAACCTGTGGATGTATTTCAAGGCCTACCTTCAAACGCAGTGCCTGTCTGCTTGACATCATGGGAAAAACAAAATAAAATCAGCCAAGACCTCTGAAAAAAAATTGCAGGCCACCTGTCACGCCTTGGTCTTAGTATTTTGTGTTTTCTTTAATTATTTGTTCAGGCCAGGGTGTGACATGGGTTTATTGTATTGTCGTATTGGGGTTTTTGTAGGCATTGGGATTGTGGTTGATTAGGGGTGTGTCTAGTATAGGCTTGGCTGCCTGAGGCGGTTCTCAATCAGAGTCAGGTGATTCTTGTTGTCTCTGATGGGGATCCATATTTAGGTAGCCAGGGTTTCACTGTGTATTTCGTGGGTGATTGTTCCTGTCTCTGTAGTGTTCACCAGATAGGCTGTAATAGGTTTCACGTTCGGTTTGTTGTTTTGTATTTGTATCAGTTATTTCATGTATCGCGATTCATTCATTAAAGACATGAGTAACCACCACGCTGCATTTCGGTCCGACTCTCTTTCAACAAACAAAGAACGCCGTTACACCACCACAAGTCTGGTTCATCCTTGGGAGCAATTTCCAAACACGTGAAGGTACCACATTCATATGTACAAACAATAGCACACAAGTATGAACACCATGGGACCACGTAGCCATCATACCGCTCAGGAAGGAGATCTGTTCTGTCTCCTAGAGAAGAACGGACTTTGGTTCGAAAAGTGCAAATCAATCCCAGAACAACAGCAAAAGACCTTGTGAAGATACTGGAGAAAACAGGTACAAAAGTATCTATATCCACAGTAAAACGAGTCCTATATTGACATAAACTGAAAGGCCGCTCAGCAAGGAAGAAGCCACTGCTCCAAAACCACCATAAAAAAGCCAGACTACGGTTTGCAACTCCACATGGGGATAAAGATTGTACTTTTTGGAGAAATGTCCTCTTGTCTGATGAAATAAAAATAGAACTGTTTGGCCATAATGACCATTGTTATGTTTGGAGGAAAAAGGGGGAGGCTTGCAGGCCGAAGAACACCATTCCAACCGTGAAGCACTGGGTTCGCAGCATCATGGTGTGGGGGTGCTTTCCTGCAAGAGGGACTGGTGCACTTCTCAAAATAGATGGCATCATGAGGTAGGAATATTATGTGGATATATTGAAGCAACATCTCAAGATATCAGTCAGGAAGTTAAAGCTTGGTTGCAAACAGGTCTTCCAAATGAACAATGACCCCAAGCAAACTTCCAAAGTTGTAGCAAAATGGCTTAAGGACAACAAAGTCAAGGTATTGGAGTGGCCATCACAAAGCCTTGATCTTAATCCCACAGAACATTTGTGGGCAGAACTGAAAAAGCGTGTGTGAGCAAGGAGGCCTACAAACCTGACTCAGTTACACCAGCTCTGTCAGGAGGAATGGGCCAAAATTCACCCAACTTATTGTGGGAAGCTTGTGGAAGGCTACCCAAAATATTTGACCAAAGTTAAACAATTTAAAGGCAATGCTACCAAATACTAATTGAGTGTATGTAAACGTCTGACCCACTAGGAATGTGATGGAAGAAATAAAAGCTGAAATAAATAATTCTCTATACTATTATTCTGTCATATTGTTAAAATAAAGTGGTGATCCTAACTGACCTAAAACCCTGGAAATGTTACTCGTATTAAATTTCAGAAATTTTGAAAAACTGAGTTTAAATGTATTTGGCTAAGGTCTATGTAAACTTCTGACTTCAACTGTACATGTTGAAGAGTTTGGGGCTTAAGCTGCATCCCTGCCTAACGGCCCTGTGGAAAGAAAGTTTTTTTCCAAATTTTAACCACACACTTGTTTGTATACATGGATTTTATAATGTCATATGTTTTTCCCCCAACACCACTTTCCATCAATTTGTGTATCAGACCAACAAGCCAAATTGAGTCAACAACGTTTTGGAAATCAACAAAGCATGAGAAGACTGCCTTTGTTTTTTTTTGTTGGTTTTTTTGTCAAATAGGGTGTGGTAATCTTTAATAGTTGATTATACGATTTGTATTTGATCAGGTATATCTTTTTTCTGTTTGTTCTTTGTTATAGGGACAAAAAGATTGGATAAGTAGTTAACCCATACATCTCCGTGTTGGATAGATAACTGTTGTTTGTTTAGTATTTTCCAATCTATGGATTCCTCAATTCACCCAGAGCTGATTTCTGACATGCTGTTCCTTTTTATTCGTAGTGTATTTCTGTATTGTTTTAGTAATTCACCATATGTTTTCTGGGTCTCTATGTTTTTGGTTGTGTATGTTTCTCAATTAATTTCTTAGCTTTTTGCATTCTTCATAAAACCATTTGTCATTTTTGTTAAATTTCTGTTTAACAATTTTTAGATTTGATAGGAAAGCTGTGAGGTAAAATATACTGTTTAGGTTTTCTACAGCCAAGTTTACACCTTCACTATTACAGTAAAACATTTTGTCCAGTTAAAAGGGATGGCATTTGTTGTTGCCTAATTGATTTTTGGTAGGTTTCCACACTACTTTCCTTCCATCCATAGCAATATTATTAAGTTCCTTTGGCTTTGAATCCTCATGATTGAGTAGTGCTCTGTTCAAGTACTGATTTAGCTGTGATCTGAGAGGAGTGTCAGTGGACTGACTGTGAATGCTCTGAGAGACTCTGGGTTGAGGTCAGTGATAAAGTAGTCTACAGTACTACTGCCAAGAGATGAGCTATAGTTGTACTTACCTTAGCAGTCCCTACCATTGACTACATACATACCCAGCATGCGACAGAGCAGCAGGAGTTTTGACCTGTTTTTGTTGGTTATGTTGTCATAGTTGTACCTAGGGGGGAATATGGGGGAGGGAATGCTGTCATCTCCAGGTACATGTTTGTCCCCCTTGTGTCCTAAGGGTGTCAGGTTCTTGTCCAGTTCTGGCATTTAGGTCGACACAGACTAGTACATGTCCCTGGGCCTGGAAATATGGGAATTGTAGTGGGGGTATAGGTAGCACACAGGAGGACATTTTTCTCTGTTGAGATCATTTCCTTTTGAATTTCTAGACAAAATGTTCCTCTATACCATGTCTCTTGTAGGATGACAATGTCTGTATTTCTGATTTCTTTGGTGAAGTCCAGGTTCCTGCTCTTTAGGCCAAAGGCCTATACCTCTCTCCTCTTATCTCTGGCTAATTCTCAAGGTTATGTTGATACAGCCCCAGCCCACTCACCCCCTCCTCATTAGAATCCTTCACAGCTGTGACATGGCCTAAAAAGACAGCCAAATGATGAAGAATGTGTCAGTGAAAACTGAGACAATGTTTCCAAAGATATACTGTGCAAGCACACCTTCCCGCTCGGGCTACAGACAAAGATCTGCTATGGATTCTCTCTCGCGCGCGCTGCAAGCTTACCTGGAATATTTCCATCCCTGTGTGTGTGTGTGTTGTTGGGGATGATAAGGCTGTCTGCAGGGCTACATAAGGCCTTGGGCTCTGCATCCTGATCCCTTATCTGTGGCATCATCCAAAGTTGTATGCACACACACACACAAAGACAGGAAATGCAAAACAGGTATGTGCTCTATGCTCAAACGTACATACCCCAAGAGCACACTGGCTTCTTTGCCATGAAAGACACAACTGTTGTTACAGACCAATTCAGTAACAATTATGGATTACGTCATGAGAGGCCACGAGCACAATCCATGGAATTGCTCTACACAACTGTTAGTCACAAGCTCAATGTAATTTGGGATATGTAGCTTGTGTGTATCTGTGTACCAGAGAAGAAGAAACACTGTACGAAGTCCTAGAGGCTCAAGGCCTGTATAATAGAGCAAATTAAGTCCTAGAGGCTCAAGGCCTGTATAATAGAGCAAATTAAGTTCTAGAGGCTCAAGGCCTGTATAGTAGAGCACATTAAGTCCTAGAGGCTCAAGGCCTGTATAATAGAGCAAATTAAGTTCTAGAGGCTCAAGGCCTGTATAATAGAGCACATTAAGTTCTAGAGGCTCAAGGCCTGTATAGTAGAGCACATTAAGTCCTAGAGGCTCAAGGCCTGTATAATAGAGCACATTAAGTTCTAGAGGCTCAAGGCCTGTATAATAGAGCAAATTAAGTTCTAGAGGCTCAAGGCCTGTATAATAGAGCACATTAAGTCCTAGAGGCTCAAGGCCTGTATAATAGGGCAAAGATACATACATTTCTCCCACATCTTCATCAACTTCAGCTTTTAGTTTACAAATGGCCTGTGTGTAGGGGATCTCTCTACCTGTGTCCCTACATACTCCCTCCTTTTGACCATAGGGAATAGGGGTGCACCCTCTCTTTTGACCATAGGGAATAGGGGTGCACCCTCTCTTTTGACCATAGGGAATAGGGGTGCACCCTCTCTTTTGACCATAGGGAATAGGGGTGCACCCTCTCTTTTGACCATAGGGAATAGGGGTGCACCCTCTCTTTTGACCATAGGGAATAGGGGTGCACCCTCTCTTTTGACCATAGGGAATAGGGGTGCACCCTCTCTTTTGACCATAGGGAATAGGGGTGCACCCTCTCTTTTGACCATAGGGAATAGGGGTGCACCCTCTCTTTTGACCATAGGGAATAGGGGTGCACCCTCTCTTTTGACCATAGGGAATAGGGGTGCACCCTCTCTTTTGACCATAGGGAATAGGGGTGCACCCTCTCTTTGACCATAGGGAATAGGGGTGCACCCTCTCTTTTGACCATAGGGAATAGGGGTGCACCCTCTCTTTGACCATAGGGAATAGGGGTGCACCCTCTCTTTTGACCATAGGGAATAGGGGTGCACCCTCTCTTTGACCATAGGGAATAGGGGTGCACCCTCTCTTTTGACCATAGGGAATAGGGGTGCACCCTCTCTTTTGACCATAGGGAATAGGGGTGCACCCTCTCTTTTGACCATAGGGAATAGGGGTGCACCCTCTCTTTTGACCATAGGGAATAGGGGTGCACCCTCTCTCTTGACCATAGGGAACAGGGGCGCACCATAATTATAACTAAAGACACCATCTCGTTCCCAGTCTCAATCACCCTCACCTCTTTATCTACTTCCATCTCTTGCTTTTTTACCCCTCTTATGTTTTCAGTGTGTTTCTTCTATCGTAATATGCTTCTCTTTCTCTCCCTCCTTTCCTTCCATCCTGAGCATGTCATTGTATGTTGAGGTGGTGCCACCTCCCCATTTCAATCTATGAGACATGTAACACAAGTATTAGTCTGCTTGTTTATATAACAGGGAGCCAGGTGGGGAAAAAACCCAGAAGAAACAAAAATGATATGTTTGGCGTAGAGTTTTGACGCCGGGCCCATGTGAAGTCTAGAGGGAATTCCTTTCTCGGCAGTGGAGACTTTTTAGCCGGCGCCTTTGAAAGGGGTGATTGAATGAGTGGAAAGAGAGGGATGAACATGGATGAAGGTGGACAAAACGAAGAGAGAAAAGAGCGCTGAGGCTAATGGATTTATTCATGATCGTGTGATGTTGATAGGGAGAGAGGAGAGGGGAGGCTGTCAACGACGTCTGAGAACACCCAATGTTACACTAGAATAACACTGCACCACATCACCAATGGAAGTAGCTCGTAGTCTAGTAGAAGTAGCAGCAGAGCAGTAGTAGTAGTGATGGTGACATTAGTAGCAGCAGCAGTAGAAATGGTGATAGTAGTAGCAGCAGCAGCAGTAGTAGTAGTAGTAGTAGTAGTAGTAGTAGTAGTAGTAGAGATGGTGATAGTAGTTGTAGTAGTAGAAGCAGCAGTAGAGATGGTGATAGTAGAAATGGTGATAGTAGTAGTAGTAGTAGTAGTAGTAGTAGTAGTAGTAGTAGTAGTGATGGTGACATTAGTAGCAGCAGCAGTAGAAATGGTGATAGTAGTAGTAGTAGCAGCAGCAGCAGTAGTAGTAGTAGTAGTAGTAGTAGTAGGTGAGAGTAGTGAGTAGTAGTAGTTGTAGTAGTAGAAGCAGCAGTAGAGATGGTGATAGTAGAAATGGTGATAGTAGTAGTAGTAGTAGTAGTAGTAGTAGTAGTAGTAGCAGCAGCAGCAGTAGTAGTAATAGTAGTAGTAGTAGTAGTAGTAGTAGTAGTAGTAGTAGTAGCAGCAGCAGCAGCAGTAGTAGTAGTAGTAGTAGTAGTAGTAGTAGTAGTAGTAGTAGTAGTAGTAGTAGTAGTAGTAGTAGAAGCAGCAGTAGAGATGGTGATAGTAGAGATGGTGATAGTAGTAGTAGTCGTAGTAGTAGTAGTAGTAGTAGTAGTAGTAGTAGTAGAAGCAGCAGTAGAGATGGTGATAGTAGAGAGTAGTAGTAGCAGTAGTAGTAGTAGTAGTAGTAGTAGTAGCAGCAGCAGCAGTAGTAGTAGTAGAGCAGCAGCAGTAGAGATGGTGACAGTAGAGATGGTGATAGTAGTAGTAGTAGTAGTAGTAGTAGTAGTAGTAGTAGCAGCAGCAGCAGCAGTAGTAGTAGAGATGGTGAGCAGTAGTAGTAGAGTAGTAGTAGTAGAGATGGTGAGTAGTAGAGAGTAGGTGATAGTAGCAGCAGTAGTAGTAGCAGTAGTAGCAGCAGCAGCAGTAGTAGTAGTAGTAGTAGCAGTAGAGATGGTGATAGTAGAGATGGTGAAGCAGCAGTAGCAGCAGCAGTAGTAGTAGTAGTAGAAGCAGCAGTAGTAGTAGTAGAAGCAGCAGTAGAGATGGTGATAGTAGAGATGGTGATAGTAGTAGTAGTAGTAGTAGTAGTAGTAGTAGCAGTAGCAGCAGCAGCAGCAGAGATGCAGTAGAGATGGTGATAGTAGTAGCAGCAGTAGAGATGGCAGAGTAGAGAGTAGTAGAAGCAGCAGTAGTAGTAGTAGTAGCAGCAGCAGTAGTAGTAGTAGTAGTAGTAGTAGTAGTAGTAGTAGCAGCAGCAGTAGTAGTAGTAGTAGAGCAGCAGCAGTAGAGATGCAGATAGTAGAGATGGTGAGCAGTAGTAGCATAGTAGTAGTAGCAGCAGTAGCAGTAGTAGTAGAAGCAGCAGTAGAGATGGTGATAGTAGTTGTAGTAGTAGAAGCAGCAGTAGAGATGGTGATAGTAGTAGTAGTAGTAGTAGAAGCAGCAGTAGTAGTAGTAGAAGTAGTAGTAGAAGATGGTGAGTAGAGATGGTGATAGTAGTAGTAGTAGTAGTAGTAGAAGCAGCAGTAGTAGTAGTAGAAGCAGCAGTAGAGATGGTGATAGTAGAGATGGTGATAGTAGTAGTAGTAGTAGTAGTAGTAGCAGCAGCAGTAGTAGTAGTAGTAAAAGCAGCAGCAGAGATGGTGATAGAGATGGTGATAGTAGAGAGTAGTAGTAGTAGTAGGTAGTAGAGTAGTAGAAGCAGCAGTAGAGATGGTGATAGTAGTAGTAGTAGTAGTAGTAGTAGTAGTAGTAGCAGCAGCAGTAGTAGTAGTAGTAGTAGCAGCAGCAGTAGAGATGGTAGAGACGGTAGTAGTAGTAGCAGTAGTAGTAGTAGTAGTAGTAGTAGCAGCAGCAGCAGCAGCAGCAGTAGTAGTAGTAGTAGTAGCAGCAGCAGTAGCAGAGCAGGTGATAGTAGTAGTAGTAGCAGCAGCAGAGATGGTGATAGTAGAGATGGTGATAGTAGTAGTAGTAGTAGTAGTAGTAGAGTGCAGTGAAGCAGCAGTAGCAGCATAGTAGAGATGGTGAGCAGCAGTAGAGATGGTGAGTAGTAGTAGTAGTAGTAGTAGTAGCAGCAGCAGTAGTAGTAGTAGTAGAAGCAGCAGTAGAGATGGTGATAGTAGAGATGGGGATAGTAGTAGTAGTAGTAGTAGTAGTAGCAGCAGTAGCAGATGGTGATAGTAGAGATGGTGGAGTAGTAGTAGTAGTAGCAGCAGCAGTAGTAGTAGTAGAAGCAGCAGTAGAGATGGTGATAGTAGAGATGGTGATAGTAGTAGTAGTAGTAGTAGTAGTAGTAGTAGTAGTAGTAGCAGCAGCAGTAGAGATGGTGATAGTAGAGATGGTGATGGTGATAGTAGTAGTAGTAGTAGCAGCAGCAGCAGTAGTAGTAGTAGAAGCAGCAGTAGAGCAGCAGTAGAGATGGTGAGTAGTAGTAGTAGTAGTAGTAGTAGTAGTAGTAGTAGTAGCAGCAGTAGTAGTAGTAGCAGCAGCAGTAGTAGTAGTAGTAATAGTAGTAGTAGCAGCAGTAGTAGTAGTAGTAGTAGTAGTAGCAGCAGCAGCAGTAGTAGTAGCAGCAGCAGCAGAAGCAGCAGTAGAGATGAGATGATAGTAGTAGCAGCAGTGCAGCAGTAGCAGCAGCAGTAGTAGTAGTAGCAGTAGAGAGTGATAGTAGAGCAGCAGCAGAGATGGTGATAGTAGTAGAGTAGGTGAGTAGTAGCAGCAGCAGTAGTAGTAGTAGAAGCAGCAGTAGAGATAGTAGAGATAGTGAGCAGTAGTAGTAGTAGTAGCAGCAGCAGTAGTAGTAGTAGTAGAAGCAGCAGTAGAGATGGTGATAGTAGAGATGGTGATAGTAGTAGCAGCAGTAGTAGTAGCAGCAGCAGTAGTAGAGGTGATAGTAGAGATGGCAGATAGTAGTAGTAGCAGTAGAGATGGTGAGTAGCAGATGGTGCAGCAGCAGTAGTAGTAGTAGAAGCAGCAGTAGAGATGGTGATAGTAGAGATGGTGATAGTAGCAGCAGCAGTAGTAGTAGTAGTAGTAGTAGTAGCAGCAGCAGCAGCAGCAGCAGCTGGTGCAGTAGTAGTAGTAGTAGTAGTAGTAGTAGTAGCAGCAGCAGT